>NC_057861.1:40727500-40872500 GCF_019393635.1 Dromiciops gliroides | reverse complement strand
AGACAGAGAAAGGAGGAAGGGAGACAAAGCCATTTGTTTCTTGGTGAAAACTTGCCTGTTGATTCCGATAAAGGTCAGGGATGATGGTTCCCTGAATTGAGCAATATTTCTCATGCTCCGATAGATTCTGCCTAGCTCCCATTTAATTGCAAAAGAGCTATTTGGGGCTCCAGAAAAGGGCCGAGTGCCACTCTTGGGGTGGGAGGAGCGGTTGGCAACATAGTTCAATATTTCATTTCTGCACAGGCTGTCCTGGAGGCCTGGAATGTCCTCCCTCCTTACCTTGTCTTCTTAGAATCTGGAACTACCTTCAATGCTCTGCTCAGGTGTGTACCACTCCTAGAGGCAACATTCTGATACCCCTTCCTTGTTACTGCACTCTTCTACCTCACATTATCTTATATTAACTCATTGGTATACATGCGGACTCTTATAATCTTGTTAAGATCACAGACTGATCTTTTTCTCCTACCTCCTTTCTTTCCCTCCTTCCTTTCCCTCCTTCCTTTCCCTTCCTTCTGTCCTTTCTTCCTTTCCTTTTTTCCTTTCTTTTCTTTTCTTCTTTCTTTCTTTCTTTCCTTTTTTCTTCCTTCTTTTTCTCCTTCCTTTCTTCTTTTCTTGCTTCTTTCTTTTTTCTTCCTTCCTCCCTTCTTTCTCTTTTCTTCTTTCTCTTTCTTTTTTCCTTTCTTCCTTTCTTTTTCTTTATTTTCAGGACCCTAACACAGTGCCTTGCACATGATACGTATTTTATCAAAGTGTGTTGCTAAAATCAGAACATCTTGGTTTAGATCCCATAGAATGAATGTAAGCTCCCTGAAGGTAGGGCTTGTTTTATTTCTATCTTTGTAACCCCAGTGCCTACCACAGTGACTGGGACAAAGCAGACTCCTTTATGAATGTTCTTGAACTTGGTCACCAATCAAGAAATGATCCAATCCCACCAATTTCTTCATTACCGTCCATTTCTCAACTGAAGTCATTTCAACCACAGATTTTCATCTCTTTTCAGGACTAGAAAGCCTGACTGTTCTTTACTCCACCTAGCATTTCAACAGCAACCCCTCTCTTGTCTGCCTATAAATATGGATAAATGTAAAAGTATTCTCATCCTGGGGAGTGTGAATCATGGACAAGTCAGAGAGTGACACCAAGCTTATCAACTGCTCATTCCTGCCTTCACCTCAGCATTCATCTCCTCCAAGTTTCTTGTAAAGCCCTCATTCTCATCACATTTTGGAGACAGCTAGTTTATGTTTTATCAGCTGCAGGCAGTGCTGGAACACACAGCAGGAGAGATAAATCTCCATCCTCTCCAGAGACCAGGCTTATCACCCAGACAGTGTGTCTGCTCTCCCAAGCACAGGGACCCAAGCTGACCTGGCCTCTTCTCCTTCCCCGGGCTGACTCACAGTCACTAGAAGCCCCTCCTCTTCTTCCCCAGTCACTGCTAAAGGGCAGTGGAGCCCTGGCTGAAAAACTTCAAGAGCTTCCAGGCTTTCGAAGCTTCCAAGATTTCTTCCTAGGGAAGCTAGGTGGTTCAGTGGATGGACCTTGAATCAGGAAGACCTGAATTCAAATCCAGCCTAGGAAACTTACTAGCTGTGTGACCCTGGACAAGTCACTTCATCCTGTTTGCCTCAGTTTCTTCATCTGTCAAATGAGCTGGAGAAGGAAATGGCAAACCATTCCAGTATCTTTGCCAGGAAAACCCCAAATGGGGTCACAAAGAGTCAAATACAACTCAACTAAAATAACAACATAGTACATAGCATGCTGGGCTTGGAATCAGGAAGACCTGAGTTGGAATCCTGTCTCAGACAGTAGATGCTTATAAGCCTAGAAAAGTCATTTCCTCTCTCTCACTATTTTCTTCATCTGTCAAATTTAGGGAATCACAATAATTGCACCTACTCCCACAAGATTGTTGGGTCAAATAAGATAACAAACGTAAAGTATTCTGCAAACCTTAAAATACTCCCTAAATTTTATCTTTTTAATTCATTTCAGCAAACATTTACTAATATATGAGAATATATGGATATATGTTGTCCAGATATATGTCTGGATCCTGACCCATTGATCAAAGGCTCACTTTGACCACTACTGGACTCAAGGAGGCCAATGACAAAGAGAAAGACTGCACATCCACCAAAATGGAAATAAAGTGGGTGCCTAATGTGGTAAAATAATGGAATTTGGCACATGGCCAGGGGTCCAACTTGATTGACTTAGTAGTGTTTGAATTGGGTGTGAATGAGGAACTACTAAGTACCCACTTAAAGGTGATTAGATTTTAGCCACACCTGGCCTGCCCTGTTAGCCACCTAGTTTAAATTTAGCCAGCGCTGAGGAGAGTGTGTTCTCAGAGGCTATGGACTGCGCCTTCAAGAGGAGACCACTCTCGGCCAATCAACTTGAAGAACTTCCCATTTCTGGGAGGAGGACAGGAAGTAGGAAGCTGAGGCTGGCGGATGGGATCTTTCTCTTTTGGTTCAAGATAGCAGCTTGGTGGCAGGACTTCACATGGGCTGTTAGGAAAGCTAGGATTTTCCATGCTGTAAGGAATCTGTTCTCAATCTTTCTCTCTCTTCACTATCTTATAATATATCTTTTAATAAAGCCTTCAAAGCCTAAACTCTTGCTGAATTTGTCAGTGATTTTAGCCAGTTTCCCCCAAAAACTGGGGGACAGATTAGAACCCACATTTAGATTTTAAACAACATACTAATAAGAGCTAATATTTAAATAGCCCTTTCCATACCTAACTTCATTTGATACTGACAACAACCTAATGAAATAGATGTTATTATTATTCTCCCCATTTTACAGATGAGGAAACTGAGGCTGAGAGAATTGAAATGATTTAGCCAGGGTCACACAGCTATAAAGTGTCTAAAGCAGAATTCAAACTCATCTTCCTGATTCCAAGACCAGTAATACATCTGCCATGCTATGAATGCTGCAATAGAAAACAACTGAACAAACTGATAACATGATTGCCATAGAATATCACTGCATTACAAGAGATAATTAAACATAAGGAATTCAGAGACATATAGGAAGACTGGTATGAACTGATGCAGAGTACAGCAAACAGAAGAACCAGGGAAGCAATATACACAACACTGCTGCCACAGTTCTGATAAAGGGATCTAAATGTCATTGTTGCTTTTGAAACTGATCAGTCTATCATATTGTTTTGTGAGTTTCTTGGTCCTGGTGCTGGGCAAATTCATTAAAAGAACATCAGTGGGGCAGCTAGGTGGTGCAGTGGATAGAGCACCGGCCCTGGATTCAGGAGGACCTGAGTTCAAATCCGGCCTCAGACATTTGACACTTACTGGCTGTGTGACCCTGGGCAAGTCACTAACCCCAATTGCCTCACCAAAAAAAAAGAACATCAGTCACTAGACTATAACTTCAATAATGTATACAAATGGAGCCATAAAACAAAGTCAGACCCTGAGTAACCATAATGACTGACATTGACCCCAGTGAAGAGAAGAGGCAATGTGCCTCCTTTCTTCCATTGAAGAAGGGGAAAACTATGGGTGCATATGGTTGAATATATAGTCAAATGGTTTTGATCAACTATTTTATGCAGCAAGAAAAAGTTTGTTGGGATAGTTTGGAGGGGAAAGGCTAGAAATGACAGTGATATAATGACAAAAGACATCAATAAAACTTTCACTTAAAAAATGTATTCTTATGATCTTAGATTTATGATTGAAAGAGGACTCCAGAAGTCAGCTAAGCTAGTGGCATCCAAATTTTTGTAGTCATGCATCTTTTTCAGTAAAACATTTTTGGGCATGGTCTCCCCCCTCAATATGTAATATGTTTACCATTTATAAACATGTGCTGCTATACTAAAAATTATAAGCATTCTAAAATATAAATGAAAATAGATGTTTTAAAAGGAATAAAATTTGGTCCTATGGATAACAGGGAGCTACTGGAGTTTATTGAGTGAGGGAGTGACGCAGTCCAATAGATCTTCACTTTCAAAAAAATCATTTTGTCATCTCTGTGATGGATAGATTGCACCTGGAAGGGATTTAAGGCAAGGAGGTCAATTAGGAGGTGTGGGGACCAATTTTTAATTGGGGAGTGTTAGCCAAGCAGCCCGCCGCAATATTGGGGCAAGGAAGGAGACCAGCAGCCTCCCTCAAAACAGAACAGGATTTATTTTAACAAGAACGAACTTAAAAAAAACACACAAACAGGATCAGTAGGATCAAGGGAAAGGAAATAAAATGGGGAAAGGGGAATTATACAACCTCAAAAGATACCACCGCCCAGGAATCAGCTGAGAATACAGAGCAGACCTCATGTTCCAGCGTCCAGCTAGAGTGCCCAATTCTCCTCCCCCAATCCCAGAAAAAAACCCACACAGCCCCAGCCAAAGGGAAGACTGCGCTGACAGTCACATGATTGCCCTCACTAGGCTTCCAATCATTATAATTTTGCCAGGCCCATGTAGGCGTCGGCGAGTGGTGATGACGTAAGGTGCCAGCACCATGGCAAAGGCTACAACCAGTGGGTGGAGCACCGTGCAGTTTGCAGAGCCCCAGGCCAGTGTGCGCTGAGGCATAAAAACCTCAAATAACAATTAATTCTTTACAAAAGATATTACAATAGTCTAGGTGAGAGGTGTTAAGGGCTGAAATAAAGCATTGAATAGTAAGAAGATGGTGAAAATGAGAGAAGTTATGGGGGTAGTAAAGACAAGATTTGGCCATTCATTGGACATAGATAAATTAAAATAAGGAGTCGAAATGGCATTAATGTTTTGAAGGATGCTGGTGTCCTTGACAATAATAGGGAAATCAGAATCAGGTGAGTTTGGGGGTAAGGATAATGTAATGAGATTTGCAATGCACATTGAAAATCATTCACTCTTTTGGTGTGACTTACTCTGTACCACTCAAAATGAAAAAGAGAAAGAGGAGGGAAGGCTCTTACCAGTCTTACCCTGAACTATAGCGAACTCTCTGAGGGGTATCTGACACAGCCATGAGGTGCCCTGGGCAGCAGAGGATAATCTTGGGGGGGGCGGGGAGGGGGAAATTTTCACAGTGTTATTTGCCAATGGTGCCTAGGTAGATCTTAGGTATAATTACTCAGAGGACTGGTCTATAGATGTAGATTCTGATGATTGCTAACTGTAACTTTTGTCAAATCACTTTAACCTCTCTGGTACTGAGTTTCTTCATCCAAAAAATAAGGAGGTTGAATTAGATGACATCTGTAGTCCCTAGAGAGATTACGGTATAATCTACCAGATTGGGCCAGGAAACCCATCCATAAAATTCTTCATTTGCATTCTCTGTCTCAAGCACAGGAAGATCTAGGGTTGAAGCATGGATACTTGGGCACTGGAGATGCTATGAAGGAGGGGAGGGAATAAGAGGTAAGGTATTCACCCAGGGTCACACAACAAATTAGTCACAAAGCTGAGGTTAGATCCAGGGAATGTCTCATGGGAGACATACCCCCACCCTCAAACTGAGTCAAGAAGGACAACAAATCCTGAAAGGCAGAGGTAAGGGGGAAGGTCATGCATGGTATGGCTCTCACAGAGGTGGGAAGTGGCCTTTATGATGGAGGTTCACAAAGGCCTTCACATACATTCTCTCTTGAACCCTGAAACAACCCCATAAAGTAAGCACTTGGCTAGATTGTAAGCACCTTGACAGCAGGACTAAGCAATTTGAGAATAGAGACAGCTTCTTTTTTTTGTATCATTGGCACCTAGCACAGTGCCTGGCACACAATAGGCTCTTAGTAAACACTTGCTGTTGTTCACTACATCTGCTTGTTCTAGTAAACTATAAGCTTCTTGAGGGTAGGAACTACTTTATTTTTCTTTCTTCTGTTGGCATCCCCAGACTTGAGTACAACACTTGAATATAGCAAATGGTTGTTGATTGGCCAATTGATTAGTTCAGCCTGACTCCAAAATCCACCCTGTTTCTACCTTACCAGAGGATGTTTGTCTTCCCCTTGGTCTCCAGTAAGGATATGCCTTGACCCGAAGTGACTCCTAAAGTGTCTGCAGGTCATCCCAGGACATCCTCCACACAGGGTTAGCTCTGAGCAAGTGCAAAAAGGAATGGCCCTTGAAAACAGAGCTGGAGGGAAATTTGGGATTTCGAAGCGGGTCATGACGGTACCTTCCAAAGTCCACAAGGAAAAAATGTTCTTATGGCCCTATAACCCTCCCCTGATTCCTAGGAGTGTCTGGGTCCAGCTGCTGTTTTCCCATGTCAAAGAAAGGCACTTTTAGCTAGAATGTAGCTAAACAGTCTTTATAAGGATGACTGAGTATTTTTAAAGATGTCTGTCTGACTCCAACCTTCCTAGTTTTAGGGAAGGAGACACTCTTTGTCTGAAGGGAACTTAGAGGCCACCTAATTTTCCTATCTTACTTTATAGAGGGAAAAACTGAGGCCCTGATAGGTTAAGCAACTTACCTAGGATCACACAGCCAGTGTCAGAGGCAGGATTTGAACCCAGGTCTTCCTGACTCCAGGTCCAACACTCCATGCACAAGACTAGACCATTCCCACCTGCTAGTTAGCTCTGCAGTTCTTTATATTTATTTGCATGTTAATCTCTAAGTTCCTTGAGGGCAGGGGCTGTTTTTGCCCTTCTTTGTATCCCCAGTTGCTTATCCCAGGGCTTGGTACATAGTAAGAATTTCATAAAAGGGGGGCAGCTAGGTGGTGCAGTGGATAGAGCACCGGCCCTGGATTCAGGACCTGAGTTCAAATCTGACCTCAGACCCTTGACACTTACTAGCTGTGTGACCCTGGGCAAGTCACTTAACCCCAATTGCCTCACCAACCCCCCCAAAAACAAACAAACAAACAAACAAAGAATTTCATAAAAGGGCTGCTAGGTGGCACCATAGTGCACAGAGCTCCAGGCCTAGAGTCAAGAACACTCATCTTTCTGAGTTCAAATCTGGCCTCGGGCACTTACTAGCTGTGTGGTCAAGTCACTTAACCCTGTTTGCCTCAGTTTCCTCATCTGTAAAATGAGGGGATTCAACTCACTGGCATTTAAAGTCCCTTTGAGCTTCAAATTTATGATCCAATGGCTCCCATGTGCATTTTCAGGACAGATGGATGGATGGATGGATGGATAGAGATAGAGGTAGAGATAGAGATATATGTGTGTATGTATATATGTGTGTATGTATATCTGTATATATTATATATACACACATATATACTTATAATATACATACAAAAAATATATATATATGATACTTCCGGTATTCTCTCTTGCAAATTCTTTGATTCCCACCAAACTAGTCTTCCTACTATCTTATCATTATCTCTATTCTACAAATGAAGAAACCAAATGACTAGTCCAGGGTTGGTCAAAGAGTCTACAGTAGGATTTGAAAATCTGGTCTTCCTGACTAAAGGCCAGCATACCAATGACTCCTGGACACTGCCTTTCAGGCTCATAACTGATCAAGATACAGAAATCTGTTGGCAGTCCCAGATGCAAGGAGGAGAAACATCTGCTGCAAAGCTCTCCGATCAATGGGATCAACCAATGGCTACTAATGTTTTGTGGGACTTACCTTCCACCTCCAAGAGAAGAAGCAACAGCCATTCCCCTGGTTCTGAACCCCCTGAGCATGAGCACATCAAAGAAAAGTTGATTAGAGGAAGGGCTGTTACATTTCATAATTCCCATCCCTTTCAGGAGCCCCTCATGGCTGTGGCTCTGGCCTTCCATGAATTGCTGCCAGCAATAAAGCCGCCCAGGATGAGAAACAGTCCTATACTTTTGGGGCTTGTGTAGCCAGAGTATCTTCCCCAGCAGGGCATGCAGTGCTGCTGTCTGTAAGAGAAAATGCCAACATGTTGCCTATAATGGAACCTCTCTTAAAAGCCAGCCCTGAAAGGCAGCTCTGACAGCTGCATCCTCGGCTAACCATGTTATACACTGCTGGCAGCCATATTACATTTGAGGGGAATTATGTGATTGCTGGTATGTTCCAGCCCCTGCAGTAATGGCTTGTGATATAACAAGGGTCCAAACATCAGAAACAGAAAGAGTTTACATGAACACAGCTCATTCCCATTAATGCATGTGCGTTTTGACCCAAGGCGGGGAAATCCATGTTAAACTTACATGTTGTTGTTGTTGTTCAGTCATGTCCAACTCTTTGTGACCCCATTTTGGGGTTTTCTTGGCAGAGGTACTGGAGAGGTTTGCCATTCCTTTCTCCAGCTCATTTTACAGATGAGGAAACTGAGGCAAACGTGGTTAAATGACTTCCCCAGGGTCACACAGCTAGCAAGTGTCTGAGGCCAGATTTGAACCTAGGAGCTCTATCCACTGCACCATCTAGCTGCCCATAATGACCCCAATACATGATGAGCACAATGATATGAAGGAAACTGGCATCCAAAGACTTCAGAACTCTGACAAATGCAGTTACCAGCTGTAACTTCTGAGAACTTGATGGTTAAACATGCCTCCCACTTTTTTGGCAAAAAGACATATGTTTTCACACATGGTCAATGTGTTCATTTGTTTTGATTGACTGTGTTTATATATCAGAGAGGAGGGAATGTCATTGGGAAATGATAATGATGGGTTTTTTTCGTTTTGGGTTTGTTTTTTTGTGGGGCAATTGGGGTCAAGTGACTTGCCCAGGATCACACAGCCAGCAAGTGTCAAGTGACTGAGGCCGGACCCGAACTCAGGTACCCCTGAATCCAGGGCCGGTGCTCTATCCACTGCGCCATCTAGCTGCCCCGATGTTTTAAAAAAAAAAAAAAGCATCAGAGGACTTCAATTCAAATCCAGTTACCTCAGTCCTGCATGTGGAAAATGAAAGGTTGGGATTACATGACCCATTCATCCCACCTCTAAGTCCATGTTCCTGTGGTCCTACAGGATTTCATGTGGCTATGGACCAATCATTTTCTCCCCTGTGGGCTTCAGTTTTCTCATCAGTGAAATGTTAAAATTGAATTAAATGGTCTCTAGAGCCCTTTCTAATTCCAAACCCATGATCCTACTTTGTATGGCCTTGAGAAAGTTAACACAAGCTCTATGGGAGTCCATTTCCTTATTTATAAAATAAAGTTAGACTAAATGACTTCTGATATCCCTTTCCCAGCTCTAAAGCTATGATCTTCACTTGTGTAATCTTGGGCAAATCACTCGGTCTCTCTGTGCCTCAGTTTCCTTATCTAGAAAAATGAGGGATGGTCGACTAGATGGCTTCTAAAGTTCCTTCCAGTTTTATCCACGATGCAGAAGTGAGCAAGTTCCAAGGCAGATGCTTTAAATAAATAAAGGAATATTCCACCATGAATTCTCTTTGGCTTGGCTTCACTTTCGGATAAAAGCTGTAAGTTTGAACCAAGCCATTTGTGGAAAAGCTGGGCTCTTGGTTCAATATCTCAAAGACACTTGCCAGGGGCCCATTTTCCCCAGTTATGTCTGTCTGGATAAATTTCTGAAATTGGTGATGCCTTGGAAGCTGCTCCTTGTATCAAGAAAGAGAAGACACACAAATCCTCTTCTGGAAAATAACTTTCTCTTATGAGAAGTGTTAGACCGCCTCCGTTACTATACCCATGTCAAAACTTCCCCACTGGTTGAGAGGCAAAAGATTCCATCATATGCAATTCTCCTTTATACTTGTCTAAAAAGGTAAATTCAGAAAGTCTCCATTCCTGACCGAAAGCTTCCCCAAAATGATCTAGATCAAGAATGTATTACATAGGGGACGCAATGGATAAAGCACCAGCCCTGGATTCAGGGGGACCTGAGTTCAAATCTTGCCTCAGACACTTACTAGCCATGTGACCCTAGGCAAGTCACTCACTGTCCCACAAAGAAGATGAAGAAGAAGAAGAATGTATTACCTAGAATAGGATTAAAAACTATTTCCTGAATTCTCTGCGTCTATGCCTTTGTCCAAGTGGGTTCCTCTCTGCCCAGAATGCCCTTTCTTCCACTCATCCTTCAAACACCAGGGAAAATGGTGCCTCCTCCAGGAAGTCTTCCCTAATCCTTCCGCACCCCCCTCCAACCAGAAATCATCTCTCCTCTGCCTGAAACCTCATAGTCCCTTGGGAGAACAATCATTCACATTTATGTATTGCTTTCAGTTTTATAAGCCCCTTTCTTCACAACAACTTCCATGGCAGTTACTATGGGTATTAGTACCATTTTACAAATTAGGAAAATGAGACTCTTGGAGATTGAGTGATTTACTCACAATCACAGTAGGTACTGGAACAGGAACCACTAGGTGGCACTTCAGTGGATAGAGCTCTGAGCTGGAGTCAAGAAGACCTGAATTCAAATCCAGACTCAGCCACTTACTTGCTGTGGGACTTTGGCCACATCACTTAACCACTGCCTGCCTCAGTTTCCTCATCTGTAAAATGGGGGTTATAATAGTACCTACCTCCCAGGGTTGTTGTGAGGATCAAATGAGATGGAAGAACAGTGCCTGGCAAGCAGTAGGCACTATATAAATGTTAGATATTATCACTATTGTACTTTAAACTCACTGCTGCCTATTCTTCCTTGGACCTCATGCATCCTACCTGCTGATTAGACTAAAAGTCTTTAGGGTAGGGCCATTGTCTTGAAAGGCAACTCCAGTGCTAAATAAACTTGTAGTCACGATGTCCTGGGTTGGAATCCCACCTCAGACATTTCTAGTGGTTGAACCTAGTTAAAGCTACTATACTTTTCTAAGCCTCAGTTTCCTCATCTGTAAAAATAATCATGCAACCTGCAGTGTTTTCTTTCCAGAAGTTTTTCTAGGGATGAAACTGTTATTGTTCAGTCATTTTAGTCATAGCTGACTCTGCCACCCCATTTGGGGTTTCCTTGGCAAAGATACTGGAGTGGTTTGTGCTTTCCTTCTCCAGCTCATTTGACAAATGAGGAAACTGAGGCAAGCAGGGCAAAGTGACTTGCACAGGGTCACATACCTATTGTCTGAGACTATATCTGAACCTGGGTCTTCCTGACTCCAGGCCCAGCACTCTAGTCACTGAACCACCTAGCTGCCCCAGGGATGAAATGGGATAGCGTATAAAAGTTCCTCTTCAAACCTTGAAAGTGCAATGGTCAATGTCAGTTATTATTAATAAATATCTTTGTTTCTCACCCAGAGATGGGTTACGGGGCTTTCACATAGCAGGTTAGTAAACACCTGCCACCTTGCATTGAATTGTAGAATAGCCTCTCTAATTGTCCAAGGGACTCTTTTTTTTTCTTATCAGAGCAGACAGTCATTCAGTCGTGCCACATTCCTTCCTTTCATTTTCATAGAGCCGGTGGAAGTCAGCAACAAAGCTTTCCTTGGTGCTTACACAATTCTGACAAAGCATTTGGAATCGCCTGTTGCTTCTGGAAGCAGTTGTATTGAGTGGTCAGTCCAGCATGCTGTTTTTGTAAGCTCCTTTGACAAGGCCCTAGACAGATTCATTAAAAAGGATGTCAATCCCTGATGGAGCCAGTTACTTTAATAGAGAAGAACCTAGCATCCCGACCTTAGGTGGCATCCCCTCTTACTTAGACACCTGTAATTCACAAGAGCCTGAGCATTTCCCCAGGGTTTTGTCATCATTCAATGTAATTAATAGTACTGAATTGTCCCCCCCCCCATGTCCGGCAAGCTCTCCCTCCTTAACCTCTGCCTCTGAGGAACCCTAGGTCCCTTCAGAGCTCATCTCAAGGGCTGCCTCCTGTGGGAGGCCTTTCCTTATCACCCCCTTTTATAAGCACCCTCTTGAAGTTACCTTGTGTCAAATACATGTGTGTATGTGTTCATGTATGTGTATGTATGTGTATGTATATGTATGTATGTGTGTATATGCATATGTACGTATGTGCGTGTATATGTGTGTGCGTGTGTATATGTATGTGTATGTATGTGTGTGTGTGTATGTGTATGTGTGTATGTATATGCATGTGTATGTATATGTATATGATGTATGTGTATGTGCATAAATGCAGGCATTGTTTCCCCTAACCAAATGTCAGTTTCATGAGGACAAGCATATTTCATTTTTGTCTATATATCCCAGAGTCTGGCACGTATCAGGGCCACCTAGAAGGGACCACAGAGGCCACTTAGGCCAACCTCCTCATTTTACAGATGAGTAAACTGAGGCCTGGGCAGCTAGGTGGTGCAGTAGATAGAGAGCTGGGCTTAAAGTCAATTACTCATCTTCCTGAGTTCAAATCCGGCCTCGGACACTAATTAGTGGTGTGACCCTGGATAAGTCACTTAGCCCTGTTTGCCTCAGTTTCCTCATCTGTAAAATGAGCTGGAGAAGTAAATGGCAAACCACTCCAGTATCTTTGCCAAAAAAAAAAAAAAATCCAAATGGAGTCATGAAGAGTCAGATCTGACTGAAACGGCTGAACAACAACAAACTGAGGCCTGGAGTTGAATGACTTGCCCAAGGTCACGGAATTAGCAAGAGGCAGGTGTTCAATAAATCCTTGTTGATTAGTTGTTTGATTGGACTACTGGGTACCAGGCAAAAAAAGAGTTATAAGACAAAGTCATAGAATCATAGATCCACACAATTTCAAACACGGATGAGACCTTTGACAATGACTAGCTGTTTAACCCTGGGAAATTCCTTAATTCACCTAGCTGGTCCTTGGTTTCTTCATGTGTAAAATGGGAGAGTTGGATTCGATGACCTTGAGGGAGTCCTGTAGCTTTAAGTCTATGATTCCATGTACAAGATGACTTTGTCCAAGCACAGAGTGGTAGCTGGTATATAAATAGGAGAGAGACAAAGAGAGAAAGAGATATGAGGGAAGAACAGGGGGAAGTTGGAAGGGAGGAGGGAAAGAGAACAATCTATCATATTCCCAAGAACTTCAAGTATATGTAAACAAGAGGAATGGGCATCACATGTGGTGAGGATTCTGTCCTTGTGTGGCTCTAAGGCAAGCAGAAAAGATATCTCTAGCCTCTCTTTCCTCCACCCTTCTCTCCAAAGGAGATTTTCATTCCTGTCAGAAAGAGAAGCAAGAGGTTAAGACCAGAAGTCATTCTGTTCTCCTTGGTGACATGGTTTACTGAGCTTGAAATATATCTATCTTCCTCAATATTTAAGAATATTGTTTGATTAGAGAATATGATTGGGTTCAAGCTAACTTTTGATCACTTTATCATTTCTGGGAGGAAGGGGGATCCTAAGCTCTATATCTAAGGCTTGGCCCCTTTTCCACCAAATACCAGTTCCACATAGAAACCCATTTAACCAAATCAGTAGCAAAACAGAAATCAGAGAAGGTATACATAGGAGAATATATACCAGGCAATACAGAGTAAAGGAGCTCTCCCATTGGGAGTGAGATAGAGAGATAGCAAGAGAGAGCGAGAGAGAGCGAGAGCGAGAGAGAGCGAGAGCGAGAGCGAGAGAGGGAGAGGGAGAGGGAGAGGGAGAGGAAGAGGGAGAAGGAGAGAGGGAGGGAGGGAGAGGGAGAGGGAGGGAGAGCGAGAGAGAGCGAGAGTGAGAGAGAGCGAGAGCGAGAGAGAGAGAGAGCGAGAGAGAGCGAGAGAGAGCGAGAGAGAGAGAGCGAGAGAGAGAGAGAGAGAGAGAGAGAGAGAGCGAGAGAGAGAGAGAGAGAGAGAGAGAGAGAGAGCGAGAGAGAGAGAGAGAGAGAGAGAGAGAGGGAGGGAGGGAGGGACCTATATTTCATCCAAGAAAAAACTTTCTGAAGTCTCTGTCTCTAGAGTAGCAGACTGGGACAGGAACATGATGAAGACCACCTACTCTATTCGTGTCTACCCAGAGTCTTTTCCTTCAGCAACCTTAAGTAGGGTTGGCTTCTTCCATCTTCTCTTTCAAAGCTGGAAGTCAGGAGTGTCCAAGGCGCCCAAGTAACCCAAGGGTCAAGAAGACTCAAAGTTAGTTGAGTCCCCAAAGGGGACTCAATGGGGACTGGTAAAAGTCTGAGCTCTCTCCTTTCATCAACTGTACTAGCCTTTCATAAAGGACAGGGCATTCATCTCTACCAATAAGGAGAGAGTCCCATACCAGTGGGTTCTGGAGCAAGAGTTACAAATAAACAAAGTGAGCCATTAATTTAGGGCTTTTCGATTTTTACCTGCTAAGGGATCTTGTTCTTCTTGCAATCCGGCCTCCACCCTTGCCATTCTTCTGAAAGGGTTTTCTCTGAGGCAGAGATGGGATCTAAACCCATCCCCTCTAACTTCTGATGTCCTTTCCCTGATGATGCCCTGTGGACTTTCTGCCTCAGCACCCTATAGGCTCCTCAAAATAAACACGACCAAAAACTAGGTACAAACTAATGAGAATAATGAATCCCCTGAAGTGGTCTAATTTTTTGAATTCTCACTGTAAATTTCCTTTGGGCTGGAACCAATTACCATATTTTACATAATTATAACTACAGAGAGTACAAACTGGAATACTTACAACCACTCCATGGGATTCATTATTTGAACTAAACAGGACCTAGCTATAACCAATCTCTCCCCCCCACCTCCAAAAAAACCCCCCAAAATCCCTCTTGAAAACCTTCCCATGGCTACTGAGCTTATAACTATGCTTGCAGTCACACAATTTCATAACCTTGGAGTCATTGCTGATTTTCTCCCTCTATCTTTCTTCCCATATGAAATTAATTGCCAAAAAAATTTGCTTATTCTACCTTCATAGCATTTCTATATCTTTCCTCTCCCCTCTCCCTTATCCCCTTTCCCTTTCCCTCTCATACTGTCAATTCTAACCCTTTTTTCTCCACTCATATAGTTTCTCTACAACATCAAGAACTCATCACCCCTCTCCTAGACTTCTAATTGGTCTCTCTGCTTCCAGTCTCTCCTTTCTCCAATCTATCCTCCAGTCATTTACCACGATGATATTCCTAAAATACACACCTAAACATGTCACTGTTCTACTCAGATTCTTCAATGGATCCCTATCATCTCTATGATAAAATATAGAATTCTCATCCTGGCATATAAAACCTTCCACAATATAGTTCCCACTTACTTTTGCAGTTTTATTTCCTCTTACTGTCTTTCATGGACTTGTCATTCCAGTCAAACTGATCTCCTAGCAGTTTCCCCATACATATTTCATCTACCACCACTATCTTTGCACAGATTATCCCTGATAGCTGAAATCCATATTATCTCCTCACATAATAGAATCCCTAGTTCCTTTAAAAGTGCATCTTACAAATAGGAAGATTTCAGAAAGGCCTGGAAGGACTTATATGAACTGATGTATAGTGAAGTAAGCAGAACCAGTAGAACATTGCACACAGTGGCAGCAATATTGTTTGATGAAGAACTGTGAATGTCTTAACTATTCTCATCAATACAATGATCCAAGACAATCCCAAAGGACTAATGATGAAAAATACTATCCACCTCCAGAGAAAGAACTGCTATTGATGGAACAGACTGGAGCATTTTTTTTTCACTTTCCTTCATTTTTTAATTCAATTTTTTCTTATACAAAATTACCAATATAGTAATGTTTTATATAATTGCACATGTATAACCTATATAAGATGGCTTACCACCTCAGGGAGGGGCGAGGGAAGAGAGAAAAGGAGGGATAGAATTTGGAACTCAAAACTTTAAATAAAAGCATTTCTTATTTTTTAAATGAATCTCAGATGCAAGCCCATACATCAGACTTTTCCTGACACACACTGTCCAATCGTTAAGGCTCCCTTCCTCTTTATGTAAATTATATCACCCCAATAGAATGGATGCTTTTTGAGGGCAAAGATTATTTTCAGTTTTGTGTTTTATCCCTAACACTAGACATGAAGACTGGCACATAGTAGGTGAATTATTAATATTTGTTCAATTGAATTGAATTGAAAGCTAATACTATTGAAAACTAATTTGGGGGTCTTTACTATAGATAATCAAGGGCCAGAATCAAAGATAAATCACCCTTGGGCTTTGTGCACTTTCCTGGAGAGAAAAGGACCAATATGAAATTACAGAATCTCAGAGCTGAAAGAGACCTGAAAAGTCATTTAATCCAATGGTCTCAGATTTAAATAGAAAGAGGGGCCACTAGACTGTATAAAAGGATCCCTGTGGGCTGCAGATTAATTTAGAAAACCATATTTTGACATTATTTTCTATTGTATTTTATTTATTTTGTTATTTATATTTTAATTACAATTGCATTTTAAATAATTTTTGCTCAGTCATTTTTCAGTCGTGTCTGACTCTTCATGACCCCATTTGGGGTTTTCTTGGCAAAGATACTGGAGAGGTCTGTCATTTCCTTCTCCAACTCATTTTACAGATGAACAAACTGAGGCAAACAGGATTAAGAAACTTGCCCAGGGTCACATAGGTCATAAGTATCTAAGGCCAAATTTAAAATCAGGTCTTCCTGACCACAGATCTGACCACTGTTCTACTTAGCTGTCCTCTTAAATAAATTACATTTTAATTATATTTAATCTAATTCCCTCCCCATGCAATAATCTCCTCTATGGAAACTGTTGGCTTGGAAACTGTTCTCACAAGGTTGAAAGATCATCTCAGGGTCAGAGGGGGATTGTTAAGGAGTGAGGGGAACTTCCTTGGAAGTATGGGACTTTAAAGAATAAATTAGTGTTGAAGAACTGTGAATGACTTAACTACTCTTAGCAATACAATGATCTAATACAATCTCAAAGGACTAATGAGGAAGCATACTATCCACCTCCAGAGAAAGAACTGATATTGATGGAACACAGACAGAAAAATGCTATTTTTCACTTTCATTTTTTTAATTCAAGTTTTCTTATACAAAATTACTAATATGGTAATGTTTTACATAATTGCACACGTATAACCTATATCTGATTGCTTACCACCTCAGGGAGGGATAAGGGGAGGGAAGGGAAGAGGGATAAAATTTGGAACTCGGAACTTTTTTTTTTGCAGGGCGATAAGGGTTAAATGACTTGCCCAAGGTCACACAGCTAGTAAGTGTCAAGCGTCTGAGGCCATATTTGAACTCAGGTCCTCCTGAATCCAGGGCTGGTGCTCTGTCCACAGCAGCACCTAGCTTCCCCCAAGAATATTTTGTTTTGGTTCGGTTTTTTGGGTTTTTTGGCAGGGCAATGAGAGTTAAGTGACTTGCCCAGGGTCACACAGCTAGTATGTGTCAAGTGTCTGAGGCCAGATTTGAACTCATGTCCTCCTGAATCCAGGGCCGGTGCTTTATCTACTGTACCACCTAGCTGCCCCCAGAACTCATAACTTTAAATAAAAATGTTTTTAAAAAGAATAAATTAGACTGCCTCTCCAAAATATCCATAATAAATAAGAAGAACTGACATTTATATAGTGTCTACTACATGCCAGGCACTGTGTAAGTGTTTTTTTTGGTTTTGGTTTTGGTTTTGGTTTTTCCAGGGCAATGGGGGTTAAGTGACTTGCCCAGGGTCACACAGCTAGTTAAGTGTCAAGTGTCTGAGGCTGGATTTGTACTCAGATCCTCCTGAATCCAAGGCCAGTGCTCAATCCACTGTGCCACCTAGCTGCCCCTGTGTGTTTTACAAGTATTATCTCATTTGATCCTCATAGCTGCTGTTACTATCCCCATTTTACAAATGAGGAAACTGAAGCTGAGAGAGGCCCAGAGACCATTTCTTGGGAACATTGTAGAGAGGATTCTTGCCCTAAGTATGAATTGAACCAGATGGTGTATGAGATGCCTTCCAGCTCTGAAACTCTACCCTATTCCTTGAGACAGGAAGAGCACTGAAGTATGTACCAATAACTTGGCCAAAGGTTTCCCCATGCTCCAGATGCTCCAGATCAGTTCAGTCAGTAGTCACTTGTGAATATTCTCCAGGGTTCGAGACACTGGACTTCTCCTCCACTCAGCATTTATGGCGTCAGCTATGTAGGAGCAGCCAGCAGTGGGTGTGGGTGCAAGGGGAAAACAGCCATTCTCATTCCCGCAAGGCTTTATCCAGAGTCCAGGAACTAATCTATTTATAAGCCCAGCCATTAGCCATTCTCTAGACAGCTCCATCTTGACACTGTGTATTTCCCCAAGCACCGCCTGTCTCTCGATGCCCACCAGCTAGGATGAAGACATTATCATTCCAGGAGAGACACAGCTAGCTGATATACACAGCTCTATATATACAGGGATGATGGAAGATGCAGCCCAAACAAATGCTCTCAAATGATGAGGTGATCACAGCACATTCCCAGCAGGGACCATAGCCTAGTAACTTCCACTCAACACAGAGATTTCATAAAGAGTCAGCAAGGGTCTGCAGGAAAAGCAAGGAACTTGGAGTCACAGAATCACAGAACCTGAGACTTGAACAGAATCTCGGACTCTCTAGGGTAACCCAGACACCAAAAGAAATCCTGCTGCTGTTGTTGATGATGATTTTTGATCATTTTTCAGTCGTGCCTGATTCTTTGTGACACCATTTGGGCTTTTCTTGGCAGAGTTACTGGAGTGGTTTGCCATTTCCTTCCCCTGCTCATTTTACAGATGAGGAAACTGAGGCAAACAGGGTGAAGTGACTTACCCAGGGTCATACAGCTAGAAAGCGTCTGAGGCCAGATTTGAACTTAGGAAGATGAGTCTTCCTGACTGCAGGCCAGTCACTCTATCCATTGCATCATGTAGCTGCCCTCTAAGGAATCCCTAATATAACATATTCACCAAGTGGTCTGTCCAGCCTCTGCTCAAAGACCCCCAAGAAGAGAGAACCTGCCTCCTTTCCAGGCAACCTATTACAACTTCTGAGGCTCTCCTTGTTAAGAAGCTTTCTCTGACATCAAATATAAATGAGGCCCTTTGTAAATTCTTCCCATTTCTATTGGTTCTGCCCTCTGGGGCCAAACAAGACCAGTCTATTCTCTTTTCTCCATGATGACTCTTCAAATACTCGAGAGCAGTTCTCATGCCCTCCCTTTACCAGGGTAAACATGCCCAGTTCCTTCAACAAGTCCTTGTAGGACAAGAATTCAAAGCCCATAGAATCACAGATTTAGGGCTAAAAAATAGAAGCTATTGAGTCCAGCCTCATTCTTTTACAACTGGGGAAACTGGGACTTTGAGAACTGAGGTGACTTGCCCTGAATCACAAAGCTAGTGTCTGAGGGAGGATTTGAATTCAGGTCTTCCTGCCTCCAAGCCCAGCACTCTATACACTACATGGCCTAGCTACCCTTCACCATTCTCATTTCCCTCACCTGGAAGCTCTTGAGCTTACCACTGGACCATTTCACAAGGTTCCCTGACCATTCTCCCAGCTTCACTGGGAGTAGACTTCTCAACCTCATCTCCAACAGCTATGCCCCTCTTAGCCTTCCCTCTCTTCTTCCAGCTCCCTTTTATGTGTTTTCTTGTTCCGTTAGAATATAATCTCCCTGAGGGCAGGAAGTCCTCCTGCTCATGTATGTCCCCAGGGCTTAGCACAGTGCACTGCACATGGGAAGTGCTTTATAAATGCTGTATTTCCTCACTGATCTATCCCAGAGCTCTTCCAGAGGAGTCTGGATGATCATTTATCAGAGATACTATAGACAGGATTCATGCTTTAGGCAGGGATTGGACTTGTTGACCCCTATGGTCCCTTCCAGTTCTTGAACTCTATGAACTCCAAGCTCAGGGAAAATTTCTGTGGCAGCAGAGTGAAAGATCGATTGGAGGGGAGAGAGGCTAAAAGCTGCCTGGAATCAAGTCAGACACTACAACATCCTTCCTAGCCTGTACAAACATGCCTCCTTCTCCTCTTCGACCCCTCGTGTCCATTTTTCCAATCTAGGCTTATTGCATGGTCTTTGCCTCAAGAATTAAAAATGTCTCCTGGCTACAGTGCCCAGTCATTGCTCATGTTCCCAGCCCAATCCATAGGCAAGACTACCAATGAGGGGCGGGCTTTCCCCACTGCATCATGGTGACCTCAACCCTGATGGCAACTGACACAGGGTAACCCTACTAGGTATTTGTGCCTAGGCTTCTGGCTGCCTTTCCTACTTTTGTGGGGGTTTTCTTTCCTGGTCTTTGGAGGTGATGATGATGGTTATGGTGACAATAATGCAAACAGCCATGGCTTAGCATCCAAATTCTGGTGGCCTTGAATAAGGCTCTTCACTTTGGATCCCAATTTCCTCATCTATAATAAGAGCGGGGATGGCTTCTGATGTCCTTTCAAGTTATTATCCTAAAAGAGTAACCCAAACCACTAAATAACAAAACTTTGAGCAGACTGGTCTCCTCGGGTAGCAATGTTCTTGTGAGTTTATAAAAGCATCTGCAAGAATAAAACATAGAGGAAATAGAAGGACTAGAGAAGAAACACCTGCAGACTATTAATTATAACTGCAATAAGCCACAGCTGCCTGAAGAATGACTCCATTGATGGGAAACTTGTATAAAAACAGGAAAAGAATGGACTCTATTGATGACCCTCCATGACACTCATTTACCTTATCTTCAAGGTGTTTTTTTTAAAGCTGTTTCAAAGAGAAATGTCCCAAATCATACTCTTATAGACAACAGAGAACAATTGCATTTTGTGAACCAGGGAGTTGTCTCAAAGTTATTTGTGGTCTCAGGCACCCATGTTGATAGAGCAATATCAGAAAGGGACACAGAAAGACCACCTGCAAAACTCCTAGGAAAAAAGCATGCCAGGTAGCATGGGGTACTGCAGTAATTGGGGGGGGGGGGGCATGGAGTCCAGTGTTCACTTCCAGAATGCCTTTCAACTTTGAGCAAAGTTTGGGGAGTGGGGTGGGGAGAGAGAGAGCTAAGAACCAATGGGGAGGATGGTAGGGTGGGAGAAGGGCTGGATTAACAGTAAGTAAACCCAGCTCCTCCACTTAGTGTCTGTAACCTCAGGTAAGTCCCTTCCCCTCTCTGGACCTCAGTTTCCCCAAAATGAGGATGGATTAACCCCCAAAGGTCTGTCCAGCTTTAGCATTCTCACCTCTTCACTTCTCCCTAGCTTCCTACAAAGAACAACTCAAGTGCCTCCTCCTAATGAAGCCTTGCCAATCCTTCTACCCCATTCCAAGTCATTCACATTTTCTCACTCTTGAAAAACCCTTTGTATTATTGGGTGCATCTTTTATATTTACTTGCTTTGGTGCTGAAGTCTCTCCCCAAGCAGAAAAATGCACCTAGAACAACTGTTGATTATAGTAGATATTTAGTAAACATTTATTGAGTTGAATTTGATTTAATTGAATTGGATAAGAAGCTGGATAGAGTGTTGGACTCAGACTCAGTCAGTTAATTAGTATTTATTAAATGCCTACTGTGTACCACAAAGGCAAAAAAAAATCTCTTGCTCTTAAGGAGCTCACAGAACTAGGTTCAAATCCCAATACTTGAAAGGTTAACAGTTAAATGTCTCGTCTGGGTGAGATGTTTTACCATCTTTAAGCCTTAGTTGTTTCCTCATCTGTGAAATGAGGGAACTCTGGGGGTGTATGCACATATACCCACCTGGACATGGGCGCACACACACACACACACACACACTTTGCATATTTTTGTCCCCCAATAGAATGTGGAGTCACTGCCAGTAGAATTTGGCTTGTAACCACAGCCCCCAGCACAATGCCTGGCATTTACTAGAGCTTAATAAATATTTGTTGGCTGATTGAATGATCAATCAATAAGCCTATGCTCCTATGAATCGAATTAAATTCGAATCAAACATCTTCCTCTTTGCCATTCTAAGTGAAACCTGACAGACCGATAAATGACTTATACCTATCTGTATGGTTAAGTTATTGTGCCCCATGTTTAACCTTTAGGAAGAATTGCAGCCTCAGAAAAGATGGCAGCCAAGAGCCAACGTTTTGAGCCACCCAGCATCATTGCTTCTTCTATCCCTCAATGAAGTTCTGTTATGAGTGATGCTCAGACACACTGCTCACATCTTCTCCTCTCTGACAAGTACAAAAGCATATAATGAAAATCAATATTTCCTTTGTCACTGTTCTGCTTGTCCGTTTTGAGAATGGGGACTTATGAATAATAGCCCATGGGATGTTGTCTATTAACAGCATTAACAATGCCCCAGGCCTGTTCCATTGTTGAGACGGCTGTTCATCCGGAGTGTGGCTGCTGGCAGCTCTGGGTTACCCCAGAGCAGGACACCGAGCTGAAAGTATGCTCGTTTCTCACTCCTACACAATGGGATTGCCTCTGTGTTTGTGGCAAAGCTCTGCATTGTTTAACAAAGTGGTGAACTTTACATCTGATGCTAAATCACCAGCCCATTGCCACCCCCCTCCTTCCATTCGGCTTAATTGTGACACACTACAGCAGTTACACTCTCAATTATATTTTAGCCAAGTCATGGTTGCAAAAGCCCCCATGAGGAAAAATCGTCTCGCTGCGCAGCAGATATGAACAAAGGCTATTATTATTCCTTGAGATCTCTGCTCTATGTTGGCAGCCCTGACATGACCACATACGGAAATTAGCTCCACATTAATCATCATTCCCAACCATACCCCTAATGTGAGCAGAAGAGAATCTATTTGCTGTATTCCTTCAGCTGACCTCTTGGGAAGCCCATGAAACAAATGGGAAAACATGGAGGCCAATACGGGGAACCGTGCCTCACTCCTGTCTCAACATGGACTCTGTGGATGTGGGCTTGGAAGCCTTCTTCCTCCTGTATACCTCAGAGACACTGAATTTAAAGAGTCACCTTAAGCATCCCCATAATTCATCCTCCTCCTTCCTTAGAGAGTGAGAATAGATTCCATGAAAAACAGATCAGGTGGTTTTAGAAATTGATGTGAATGTTTCCTTATGATTTAAATAATAATGCATAGCTTATCTAAAGCAGAAAAGCGTTAGAGAACATTTAGTCCAATTGCCTGAAGTTTCAAGAAAGGAAAATGAGGCGCCCAGAAGGTTAAGTGACTGGAAGGAGGTCAGGCGAGTGACAAAAATCAGAGGTAGAATTGAAACCCAAGTCCTCTGATTCCAGAGCAGAAATGAGGGTTCTTTCCACTACACCACAGAACCCTCTAGATACACGGTCTCTTCTAGCTATGCGTCTCCTCTTGTTGAGAAGATCGCTTTAGCCGGAACTTAACAAACATTCATTTATCGGCCAGCTGAATTCACCGAACGCCTACTGTGTGCCAGCCATCATGCTAGGTATGCTGGGAATACAAAGACAAAAATAAAACAATCGCAGTTAAGGAGCTACCGTTCTAGGTAGCAAACGCTACCTAGTCACTGACATAATAGATACACGTCCAGTCTTAGAGTCAGTAAGACCTGGGTTCAGAACTTGCTTCTGACACATAGGAATTATGTGACCCTGAGTAAGTTATTTATTTTAATAACAGCTAACATTTATATAGCATCTACTATGTGGCAGGCACTGTGTTAAGCTTTTTTTTTTTTTTTATAAATATCTCATTCAATCCTCACAACAACCCTAGAAGGTAGGTACTATTTCTATACCCATTTTATAGATAGGGAAACTGAGGCAAACAGAGGCTAAGTGACTTGCTATGGGTAGCACAGCTGGTCAGCATCTGAGGCCAAATTTGAGCTGTACCACTCAGCTGTACTTTTACTTCTTGGAACCCCAAGGCAACATCTAAAACTAACATTTACAGGCCAGTTACTGATGCTGCTTTGCCAGGAGGGCTTTCCACCTAAGGAATTCCCCAAATGGACGAAATCAAAGGTCTGAAATCCCTCCCCTGCCTCAAAATTGTAAAGGTCTGATGTTCCCCCTGAACATTAAATAGAGACAAAAATGTAAGTCTTTCCCCTCAGGGAACTTACAGTCTACCGGGACAATGAAATAGTCTTAGCAGTCTTGATAAAAATATGACTGGACTCCAAACTGGGTTGTCACTAGAAACAGATTTAAATGCTTTCTTTGGATCTAGAAAATGGCCAGTCCACAAGCAGTTCCCAGACTGGGGATTCTTCTTTTAGAGGTAATTTCTTCACTTTAATTTCAATAAGCATCAGTTACTATTTGCAAATCAAAGAGGCTTACTCCTGCATTGGGTAATTCAAATAGATCCCTTCAGGCTGTATATTGACTTAGAAAAACACAAATTAACGTTATCATAAACTAATTCCTGATCAATATCAGTGGAGGAAATTTTCTTATCTTGAGCTACTCAGGCTGATGAAATCAGATGCATAGATCGTGAACAAATGTACAAAGCATTGTTCTAGGTGTTGAGGTTACAAATCAATCAACAGGCATTTATTAAGCAACTACTATCTCCCAGGTAGGGGCAGCTAGGTGGTGCCATAGTGCACAGAGCGCCAGGCCCAAAGTCAGGAAGACTCATCTTCCTAAATTCAAATCTGGCCTCAGACACTTACTAGCTGGGTGACCCTGGGCAAGTCATTTCACCCCATTTGCCTCAGTTTCCTCTTCTGTAAAATGAGGTGGAGAAGGAAAGGGCAAATAAGTCCAGTATCTTTGCCAAGAAAACCTCAAATGGGATGACAAGTAGTCTGACATGACTGAACAAATCTGCTATGCCTTGTTTGACTTCCTAGGAATACAAAGTTTAAAAATAATAATAATAATAATAAAAAGTAAAACAGCCCCTGCCCTCAAAGTAGATTCCATTCACTCTATAAGAACGGAGCCAAGCAGCAACTATTATTATCTGTGTTGTTATTATTATTTATTATTATTTTGCTGATGGGCAACCAGACTCTGAGACATCGTCTCCCTATTAAAGGACATAAGATGCTATCTAATACAATTCTCTCACTTTCTGAACAAGGAAACTGAGGCCTAGGACAAAGCGAAGGAATTTACCCAAAGTCACAAGCATTATAACCAAGGATTTGCATGATAAACTCAGAGATAAACAGGACCCTATAAGGAAGCCCCTCATTGTACAGACGAGCAAACTGAGGCACAAAGACACCAGATGGCTTTTCCAGGGTCACAAAACCATTAAGTATCTGAAGCTGGATTTGAACTCAGTGCCCTATTCACTATAGCACACTCCCTCTCTTAGAGCCTGGAGCCTCCTGACTCTGAGCCCAGCTCTCTTTATATAACACCACACGGCCTCCTTCCTTCTCAAGATGTCAATATTCCAAGGCCCCTCACAGCAGCCTAAGCCATCAACTTGCTGTTGAGACCCTCCGGGGGCAGCATCACCATCTTGATGCCTGAAGCCCCAGAGAGCTAGATTCATCCTAATTCTCCATTCCACCTCCTATATTGTCAGCCTGACCCCAAGGGCTCTTTCCTTCTTGCTGACAGATGTTGCCTTTCAGTAGCCAACAGCTACAGCCAACAGGTAGAACACTGGGATTGCTGATTGGCCAGAAAGGCAACTTTGACTTCACCCAGAACGCTTGGCCCTTGCAGCAGCCAGCGCCTGCTCTGTCAAAGGCGATGGGATCCATCATCATTGTTTTGACACCGCAAGGGGCTTTGTCAGGTGATGAAAGCTTGCTGGGCATGGAAGAACTGCATTCAGAAATCACTGCAGAGAGGCATGCCTGGGTGCGTGTCAGTTTGCAGACAGAGTGGGTGTGTTTTGACTGGCTAGTGCACCAAAGAATGATGGCGGAGGAAAGTCAGGCTTTTTAAGTTAAAAAAAAAAAAAGAATTTATTTCAAACACATAAGAAATAACCATGCCAGGAACCTGGGGGCAGGGCCCCCACCAGAAGAGTCAGTGCCTCTAACAAGATCTCGGCCCACTTGTTTCTAGCTCTCTTCAGTCTGGCTCCAAACGCTATAATTTCAAGAATCACAAAACAAAACAAAACAAAAATGACAAAGTCCCCAAGTTCCCAAGGGGAGCAAGGACTAAGAAAGGGGTCAGGGTTTGGCTTTTATTCAGTCCTGGCTTAATCGTGAGTAGTTCTGCTACTGATGAGGGGAGGTGGCTACGACTCAAACTCTGGAGACCTGAGTTCCAAACCAACTTCCAACATTTCCAGTATTTACTAGGTCTGTGATCATGGGCAAGCTGTGTGATTATGGGGCAGCTAGATGGTTCGGTGGACCATTTTGGACCTGGAGTCTGGAAGACTTGAGTTCAAATCTGCCTTCAGAGACTTACTACATATATGACCCTGGGCAAATCTCTGTCTCCCTCAGTTTCCTTTAAACTTAAAATGGGGAAAATAATAATATCACCTACCTCACAGGAATGATGTGCTCAGAGACAAGCTCCTAATAAGGATCAGAGGTGGGATTTGAACATAGGGACCTCCTGTGATTCCAAGCTTGGTGCTATACTTTCATTGACTCTGAGCACATCATTCTTTGCTTCTATCAGTTTTCTCATATTGCAAATGGAAACAATAACTAGAGCCAAATGACAAGGCTGTAGTGAGGAACAAATGAGACAAATGGATGTAAAGTGCTTTGCCAGCCTTAAAAGGGCTCTATGAATGTCAGCCCAGAGGACCAGAGAATAGTCAAAGAATGGGGCATGACTGTTTCCTTAGCACCTCTCATTCCTATCACCTCCAAAGCTGCTGGAAAATGTCCTCTGATGGGGACCCTCTTGGTTTCCAGTTTTTTGACACCTTTAAGATCGTCATTATAAAAATTCTTCAATATCTGGGCTCCTTTCCTTTTTTAGTTCATCTCTCTGGGATATATAGGGTCTAGTCACTGTACTGCCAAGTACCATCTTTTACAGGAAGCTTTCCCTCTGTTAATTACAGATGAGTCTCCTCATTCGCAGTCACTGTGAGCACTGAGTTAATGAATACTAAACCATTTCTCCTCAGGGAAATACAGGGTTTGGGTTCCTGCAAATCTCTGATCACAACACTTATTTTAGCACTTTCTGGAGCAGCCTGATGTACACATCAGTGAATTTCCTCTTCCTTTTTGTCTGGATGGACCATATCGTTGATTCATTAATATTGAACTCACAGCCAACAGCGGTATCACTTGCCTGAAAGAAGCTTATCTAACACATGTATCTTCTCCGTAAAGTACCTTCCAGCCTCCTTGTGCTTAGCAACATTAGGAAGCACTTCAGTGCTAGGCTCGGCCACCATTTTAAACAGCTAAATCACAAAAATGTAGAAAACATGGCACTAAAGAGACCACAAAAAAAGATACTTGTTTATGACATGAGAACTTAAAGAAGGCAGAGCATCACCTTGTTCAACCTCATCTGGGAATATGCTTTTGGGGTGACTCGCGTTTTTCACCACTCTGCACATATATACGAATGACCGGCCAAATACTGTGAGTATTGATTTTGGAGTTACAAATAAATTTTAGCAAGTAGGTAAATTTGCAGATATAGAATTTGTGAATAAAAAGTATCAACTGTGTTTCCTATTTATCCTCTATGTAGCTTGCTTTGTATCTATTTGTTTCCATATTGTCTCCCCCCTACCCTTTTAGATTATAAACTCCTGGGGGCAGGGAATGTCTTTTGCCTCCTTTCGCCCAGCACTTAGCACTGTAACTATTGGAATGGCGCCACCTGCTGGAGACTTACTGTAGAAAAGCTCCGCCATGAGGTGAAGGCCTCTGAGGGCAAGCCATGTGGTCAAGGTCCTTAGCGTCAGGAAGTGACGTTTGCTCGTGGGTACTGTCTATCAAGGCTACCAGCCAATCAACTTGAGGAGCCTCCCATTTCTGGGAGGGGGACATGAAGTAGGAAGCGGATGCTGGTGGAGGGGTTCTGTCTCTTTTTGATTCCTGACCTTGCCATGGTGGGTCAGATGATAGGGTCTCTTAGAAATAGTTAGATGTTTACCTTTCTCTCTGATCCTAATGCTCTCTAATAAATACTTAAACACTTAAATACTCTTTTTTTTTTTTTTTTTGCAGGGCAATGAGGGTTAAGTGACTTGCCCAGGGTCACACAGCTAGTAAGTGTTGTGTCTAAGGCCTGATTTGAATTTAGGTTCTCCTAAATCCAGGGCCGGTGCTCTATCCACTGCACCACCTAGCTGCCCCCCTTAAATACTCTTGCTAAAGCTTATGACTTGTTGGCAACCACTCGTTAGATTTTGGATAGTATAGCTAGAATTTTAGCCCCTTACAGCACATAGTAGGTGTTTAGTAAATGTTTATTGATTGATTGATGTCAAAAGTTAGGGACAGATAAACAACTTTCTGGGCATAAGTTCCAAACTGCTTTCCAGAATGACTGGACTAATTCATAGCTCCTCCAACAGCATGTCAGTGGAATGCTATTGTGCCACAAGGAATAATGAAAGGGAGAGTTTCAGAGAAACCTGAGAAGACTTGTATGAACTGATACAGAATGAGATGAGCAGAACCAGAAGAAAAATTTGTGCTATAATGACATTGAAAAAATGAACAACTGAGTCCCAGAAGTGTGAAGTGACTTGTGCAGCCTCTCTCAGGGGCAGAGCTGAGATTCAAATTGGGGTCCTCTGATTCCAGATGCACTGTTCTTTGTGCTTCACTGAGTTGCACAGTAGATAGAGCATTGAGCCTGGAGTCAGGAGGACCTGAGTTCAAATTCATCCCCAGACACTCACTAGCTGTGTAACCCTGAGCAAATCACTTCACCTTGTCTGTCTCAGTTTCCTCATCTGTAAAATAAGGTGGAGAAGGAAAGGGCAAACCATTCCAGTGTCTTTGCCTCTAAGAAAACTCCAAATGGGGTCATGAAGAGTTAGACATGACTGAAACAACTCAACAACAGAGATTCTGATTTTGACTTTGAATCACAGAATCTTAGGGCTGGAAAGTCCATGACAGGTTATCTACCTACAGTACAACTTCTTGTCTGATACAGGAATCCCTTCTACAATACCCCTGATGGGTTATCATCCTGCTTCTGCTTGAATGTTTCAGGAGACAGGGAGCTCACTACTTTACAAGCTAGATTTGTGGTCTGTGATGTGGTAAAAACTGTATAGTCATAGTTCAAATCAGGAAAGCCCTTGGCTTTCCACCTAGAAGTTATACATAAGGCAGATTGTATTTGGAAGGTGGCTACTTCCACCCCTTAGGACACCCAGAGTGAACCACAGTCCTGCAAGCAAATCAGGGTGGTTAATTCCACTTCACTTTGTACTCTGATCCATTTCATTTCATCACAATGCTTCTTCAATTGGCATTCATTAAACATCTACTGCATGTATGACATTGCACTGAATACTTGGGACAAAATGCTCTCAAGAAGATTACATTCTTTTGGGGTGTGGAGGGCAGGGAGTGATGAGTACAACATGTACATAGTTTTTTGTTGTTGTTGTTTTCATTTGTTTGGTTGGGTATTTTTGGTGAAGCAATTGGGGTTAAGTGCTTTGTCCAGGGTCACACAGCTAGTGAGTGTTAAGTGTCTGAGGCCAGATTTGAATTCAGGTCCTCCTGAATCCAGGGCCAGTGCTCTATACACTGTGCCACCTAGCTGCCCCTCAACATGTACATAGTTAAGTAAATACAAAACATACATTCAGTCATTTTTCAGTCATGTCCAACTCTTCATGACCCCATTTGGGTTTTGTTTGGCAGAGATACTGGAGTGGTTTGCCATTTGCTTCTCCAGCTCGTTTTACAGATGAGGAAACTGAGGTAAACAGGGTAAAGTGACTTGTCCAGGGTCCCACAGCTAATGAGTGTCTATGGTCAGATTTGAACTCAGGAAGATGAGTCTTCCTGCCTTCAAGCCTGGTTCTCTTTGCACTATGGTACCACCTAGCTAAAATTAAAAGTCATTTGGGGAGATGGGAAGAGTACTAACAACTTGGGGGTGGGCATGATATGGAAAGACTTCCTGCAGGCATTGACCCCTGACTTGTGTTTTGAAGGAAGCTGGGAATCCCAAGTGGCAGAGGTGAAAAGAGAAAGCATTCCAGGAATTGGGGGGGGGCAGGGGACAGTTTGTGCAAAAGAGCAGAAGCTGTAACAGATGGAATGTAACCAACAGGGAATAGGATTACGCTTTGCGTAGGATGGAGACTGAACAAGTGGAATGATATGAAATCCATCTGGCCCAGGGATTCTTCACCTTTTGTGTGTTGTGGACCCCTTTGTAAGTCTAGCTATGTCTATGGGCCCCTTCTGAGAAGAATGTTATTAAATGCATGTTTTAAAAAATAGGATGAGAGAGAAAGAAAACCATATGGAAAAATGTTCATCTCTCTCTTTTTTTTAATTCACATGTCTCAAGTTAAGAACCCCTAGGAAAACAGATTGAAGTCAAACTGCAAAGGACTTTTAAAAGCCAGATTAAAGAGTTTGTATTTGATCCAAAGGCAAGAGGGAGGTATTGATGTTACTAGAAGAGGAGAGTCACATGCTTTGGCCTGTGCTTAAGGAATAGTACTATGTCAAGTGTATGAAAGACAGATGCCTTCTCTCTTTTAATCATTTTCTATTCATCCTGTACATAGCTCACTTTGTATATATTTGTTTCATATTATCTCCCCCCTCTAGAATGTAAGCTGCTTGAGGGCAGGGAGTGTCCTTTGCCTCTTTTTTCATCCCCAGTGCTTAGCACAGTGTCTAGCATATAGTAGGCACTTAATAAATATTGATTGATTGATTGAGATAGGGTAAGGCAAGGAGGAAGGGGGAAAGGGGATATGGGAAGAGAGAGGAGACCAGAGGCAAGAAGACCAATTCTTACTGGCAAAAAAAGTGTAATCTCCTTGCTTTCCGAATTTATGTCAGACTCACCCAAAGCCACACCCAGTCCAGGAGAGGATGCCTTCCCATACAACCAATTCCCATCAAACAAAATCACTTCAGCTCACTAAAGCCCACGTTTCCAAAAATTCCCTCAGAAATGTGAAAGCAACGTTCAGAAGAAAAACCCCAAAAACCCTAGAGGACCCTTGGCTCAGGCAAGCTTTAATTACCATCCTCTTCTGGAACAATAACAAGGCGGCCTCTCCTCAAGGCTCTGTTTCTGGTTCAAGGATTTTTTTTTTAAATAGCTACTATAACCATCTCTTAAAATAGGGACTACATTTTATCCACCCTGCCCACACCCCCAAACTGGCATACTTCCAATAACATCCCAAAAGGCAAAATATAAAGTCTTCCCTGGAACCTCTATCAATAGCCCTGAGCCCGGCAGCCTATAAATTGGATTCCAGTAAGGATAAGAATATACTTTAGCCCATGGGGGCCTCATCTCCCCAGTCCATGACATTCCTCCCTCCCTTACCATTTTATGAAGCTCCAAGTGAAGGACAAGCATGGATGGAACCCTTGAACACGTCTAAGAACACACGATCCAGCATCAACATTGTCCTTCCCCTGTTAGAATGTAAGCTCTTGAGGGCAGGGACTGTCTTTTGACTCATATTTGTATCCTCTGCACTTAGCACAGTGACTGGCACATGCTAATCAATAAATGCTAGACGACTTGGAAAGGAGATGGCCTTTCTGTTCCAGTGATTTTCAGACTCTCCTCACCCTTTCTGTAACCATCTCAAACCCTGGTATTTTCCTACCATTGCCCAAAGCTATAGCTTCAAAGTGGGGTTCATTTGAAAGAAATATCGATGTACAACTCCATCTAGCTCATGAGCTACCATTGGTAATTTAAGATCTGCTTTCTTCAAGCACCACTAAAAACGACTATTTGTCCTCCCTCCAGTGAGGAACAGAGTTACTAATGAATGGACAGAGAGACAGACTAGGTAGTGGAGAAGGGTGCCTTGAATTTCAATAGGGAACATCAGTTCACTCAATTCCAAGGAGGCTTTTGAATAATTTTATCTATAATCATGCATCAGGCTCCTCTCCCTAGGGTACTAGAACTCTCTATGATGCTGGTCCTTCTTGTTCTCTATTTTTTGGCACCTCTGCCCTCATAAAAATTATTTAAATAATTTGGATTATTCTCTTATAGAGGTTCAGTACATGGAAGATTGACTCTGAGTTACCAGTGGTTACTAGCTTTTTTTGCCACTAATGTCTACCCATGAGGTTATCTCTTGATGTGGAAGTGAACCTATGTTCTCTAAGGTATGCCCAAGCTCTAACAAGGCCTACCAAGCCAGAAAGACTTCAAAGAATCAGTGATCTGAGGGGCAGCTAGGTGGCGCAGTGGATAGAGCACCGGCCCAGGAGTCAGGAGGACCTGAGTTCAAATCCGGCCTCAGATACTTAACACTAACTAGCTGTGTGACCCTGGGCAAGTCACTTAACCCCAATTGCCTCACTTAAAAAAAAAAAAAAAAGAATCAGTGATCTGGAGCTGGAAGGAACCTCTGAGGCCATTTATCCCAACCACCTCATTTTGCAGATGAGGAAACTGAAGTAGAGAGAGACTAAGTGACTTACCCAAGGTCACATAGTAAGCAAGATTTGAATCCATGTCCACTGATGCCAGAAATCAGTGCTTCCCCCAACCCCAACTCCACTGTATCCTGCTTCCTCTTCATGAAAAGACAGCCAAGTTAAATGTGGGTAGGCTCTTCAAAAGGCAGACAATTAATGGAAAACCATTAATCTGTCTACTAAGGTATAAAGGAGTTGGAATCTAAGATATAGAGGAAAAAAACTGACAATGATAAAAATCACAGGTCTTTCAGAGTAATAAGTAGCATCTAGATAGTGCAGTGGAGAGAGTGCTGGGCTTGGATTCGGGAAGACCTGAGTTCCAAACTAGCCTCAGACCCTTACTGGTTGTGTAATAATGGGCAAGTCAGTTAACCTCTGTCTGCCTCAGTCTCCTCACCTGTAAGATTGGGACAATAATAGCATCTCCCTCCCGGGATTGTTGTGAGGATCAAATGAGATAATATTTATAAAGTGCTTAGCACAATGCCTGGCACATAACAGATGACATTATTATTAGCAAAAAATAATAGCTATTGCCATCATTATAATTACTATTAAATGTCAATGAATCAGCATGCACCACAGAAATTTATCATGCAAGATGAAGAGACATAGGAGATACACAGCAAAAAATGCAAAACAGATCCTGCCTTCAAGGAGTGTACCTTCTTCCAGAGAGGTGGGAATGGGGAGACAAAAGTTCACAGAGAAGTAAATATACAACATTTAGGAAGTAATTTCAGGAGGAAGATGGAAGTAACACAGTTGGGTACAGAACTGAACTTTGAAGGAAGTGAGGGGTGCTGGAGGGAGAAGTGAGGAGGAACGTGGCAGACACCCCGATATAGTCACTGTAAAGATTCAAGGTACAAGATGAAATACTTTGTAAATAGATTAATTTGGGTAGGATATAAGACCGAATAAAGACAAAGAATGTGAAATGGGTATGGAAAGCTGGACTACAGACAGATTTTGAAGGGTTGTTAGTGCAAAACTGGGGAGTTGGTATTTTATTCTATATATGAATCAGGAATCCCAGAATCATAGAATTCATCACCTCTTACCTGAGCTATTGCAATAGTCTCCCGTTATCCCTACTTTATGTCTCTCTCTCTCATGCCAATCCATCTTCCACATAGCCACCGAACTGTTGTTCTTTTTATTTTTAATTCTAAAGTTAGTAAATACCAAACAAAAATTATTAGTGATTTGGAGCATTTTTTTCTTACGATTATTGTTAGTTTGGATTTCCTTTTAAAACCGCCCATTCACATACTTATCGAACTGGTTTTCTGATATCACAGATCTGACCATTTCAATCCCTATTCAGTTAATTCCAGTGGCTCCCCATTGTCTCCAGGATCAGATAGAAACCCCTCTGTTTGGCATTTAAAGCCCTTTACAACCTGGCCTTAATCTACATTTCCAGACTTATTAAACATTACTCCTCACACCCTATGGTGCAACCAAAATAACTTTCTTAATGTTGCTCATATCCGGCCTTCCATTTCCTGTCTCTGCCTTTCTTGCTGTCCCCAATGCCTGGAATAGTCTCCCTCCTCACCCCTTAGAATCCCTACCTTCATTCCAGACTCAGCTCAGGTTTCACTTTCTACATGAAATCTTTCCTATGAACCCCGCTGGCTGTTATTCTCCCTTAAACACATACACACACACACACACACACACACACACACACACACACACGTTGCTGTTGTTGTTGAGTTGTCTGAGTTGTGTCTAATTCTCTGTCACCCCATTTGGGGTTTTCTTTTTTTTTTTTTTAAAGGGATTTGAGGGATGGGTTACCACAAATCTTATTTATCTATTTTGGTTTGGTTTGGTTTTTTGCGGGGCAATGGGGGTTAAGTGACTTGCCCAAGGTCACACAGCTAGTAAGTGTCAAGTATCTGAGGCCGGATTTGAACTCAGGAACTCCTGAATCCAGGGCCGGTGCTTTATCTACTGCGCCACCTAGCCGCACCCCCATTTGGAGTTTTCTTGGCAAAGATACTGGAGTGGTTTGCCATTTCCTTCTCCAGTAGATTAAAAACAGAGGTTAAGTGACTTTCCGAGGGTCACATAGCTAGTGCCTGAGACTGGATTTGAACTCGGGTTGTTCTGACTCCAGGCCAAGGGCCCTATCTATGGAGCCCACCTAGCTAGCTCGAAAAACTGGCAAAGTAAACAGTAGATGCTTAAGGAATGCTTGTTGTTTAATTGATTCCTCAGTCTCTAGGTTCCTGAAGGCCTCTGTTTCCCATGGCTGGACTCGGATAACCTTTGTCTGACTCCCCAGAAGCTGATTTCCAGGATGTCTAAATCCTGGCTGATCCCTTGTCATAGTGACCCCTGTGCATTCCCCTACTAGAAAAGACATAATGAATGTTAATAACTTACCTTTTTTGTATGCGTTGCTCACTCTTTTGCCTTTCCCTTCCTTCCTGAATGGAGCTTACAGCCATGAACCTACCTCGGTTCACATTGCTAGCACTGACCATTGACCTTCCCTTGCTCTCTCAAATCCGCTTTGAGCTACTGGTCCCCCACTTCCCTGAATGAGCCCATTTTGTCACTAACTCAGCTCAGGTGATGACCTAATGTGGGGAGGAAGAGAGTGAGGCCAGACTGAAAATACACACACACACACACACATACACACACACACACACACGTACATAATCTTATTGTTGAGCTTTCCCCCACATTCCATGATGCCTGTTTTCCCAACCTGGGTGTGTTCAGCACTTGGCTAAAGGTCCTATAAAACATTTAAGTTGTGTGTGGGCAGAGGGAAAGGATAAGAGAGTGTGAAAGAAGGTGCTGAGATTAACCATGAGTTTTAAGAATTTGTGGCATGTACCAAACTTATCTCTCTTTACTCCTTAACACATCCTCTCTTTTATTCAAGCCCACTTCATAGAATCACAGATTCAGATGAAAACTAAGAAACCTAAAGGCCAGCTAATCCAACTTCCTCATTTTACAGAGGAGGAAACTGAGGTCCAGAAGGTACAAGTAATTTGCCCAAAACCACAGAAATAACAAATGGAAAGAATTAGGATTTGAACCCAGACTCTCTATCTCCAAATCCTGCATGCTCTCCACTTCCCCATTCTCTTTTCTACTTCCCCATCCACATAGCATGCCCATTCTTCCCTCCCAGTCTCCAAGAAGAGAAAACAAGCATAAATACAAAAAAATAAACAAAACCCTACCAGCCACTTACTTATAATTCAAGGCCTAATCCATGTTGCACTTTCTTGGTTAAGCCTCACTGCCCCACGGTAATTTCCACCTTCCTGTAGTTTGTACTTATCTTCCAGACTTTTCTTTCTTTCATACCCGTTGTTGTCTTCCTATTATTTATTGGGTATTTTTTTTATTTATTTTTTAGTGAGGCAATTGGGGTTAAGTGACTTGCCCAGGGTCACACAGCTAGTAAGTGTTAAGTGTCTGAGGCCGGATTTGAACTCAGGTCCTCCTGACTCCAGGGCCAGTGCTCTATCCACTGCGCCACCTAGCTGCCCCTATTGGGTATTTTTTAAAGATCCAAAGAAAGACCTTCTGTTTATTGAGTGGGTCTGCTATTAAGGATTTAGTCAAAAATAGCACATGTTGAAAAAGCAATTAGAGGTTGGGATCTATAGCAGGAGGTGGAAAATTACAATAGCTGGCATACAGCTGAGACAGAGACAGAGACAGAGAGAGACAGAAACAGAGAGAGAGACAGAGACAGAGAGACAGAGACAGAGACAGAGAGACAGAGACAGAGACAGAGAGAGAGACAGAGAGACAGAGACAGACAGAGACAGAGACAGAGACAGAGACAGAGACAGAGAGACAGAGACAGAGACAGAGACAGAGACAGAGACAGGCAGACAACGAGAGAGGGAGAAGGTGAGGCAAGGGGAGGAGAGAGACAGGGGAAGGAAGGTAGGGAGAGAGGAGAGAGAATATATTAGATTGAAAGAAAATTTGATGGATAGATAGAGATAGATGGATGATGGATGATAGATGATAGATAGATATATGATAGATAGATGTTAGATAGATAGGTAAACAGATGATTGATAGATGATAGGTAGATGAGAGATAGATGATAGACAGATGATAGCTCAGATGATATATAGATAGATAGATCAATAGATAGATGATAGATGAGATATAGATAGATAGATAGATAGATAGATAGATAGATAGATAGATAGATAGATAGATAGATAGATAGATAGATAGATCATTTATTAAATGCTAGGCACTGTGATAAGCACGGGGGAATATACTTCCAAACAAACAAGACAGTGCCTCTCTTCAAGGAGTTTACATTCTAATGGGTAAAATGAATAAAGGGAGAATGTCAAGGGAAGAATAGCACATGCAGTGGAACAGTTCAGAAATGGTGGCCAGTAAGTACCATCCCTGCCCCCTTGACTTTCTAGCTCCCTTTTATGTATCTTTCTCATTTGAATGTAAGTTCATTGGGGACAGGGACCATCTTGCCTTGTTTGTTTGAAAATCTCTCCCCAGTGCCTATCACATGGCACTTAATACATGTTCAATCTGTCTATCTCTATCACCTATCTATCTAACCTATGTGTGTATCATCTATCTGTCAATCTATCTCTCTTTCTTTCTATCCAGCCTCAGACACTTAACACTTACTAGCTGTGTGACCCTAGGCAAGTCACTTAACCCCAATTGCCTCACTTAAAAAAAAAAAGGCAGACAATTAATGGAAAACCATTAAGTTCTCTATCCATTTATTTCTTTCTATTCATTTCTCTATCCATTTATCTCTCTTTCCATCTATCCATTTCTCCAGCTTTCTATCTATCCATTTACCTTTCTATCTATGTATCTCTATCTTTCTATGTATCCATTTATCTCTATCTTTCTATCCATTTATTTCTATCTATCCATTTATCTCTATCTTTCTATCTACCCATTTCTTTAGCTTTCCATCTACCCATTTATCTTTCTATCTCTATATTTCTATTTATCTGTTTACCTCTTTCTATTCATTTATCTCTATCTTTCCATGTATCTCTATCTTTCTATCAATTGATTTATTGATCTACCTATACAGACAAGATAAGGCAAAAGCTCACCTATCAGAGACAAGTATAGTTCCATTGCTGGGAAAGATGGTGGTGAGGGATGAGAGGATGGTGATATGAAGGTGATGCCAGAAGCTCAGAAGTCATGGATTGGAAATGATGGCTAGGAAGAGCACTTTAAGATTATCCAAGCCCTACATAGTATCCCTTTTGATCCTGACAGTAGCCCTGTAAAATATCTCTTGTCCCCCTCTTACAGTTAAAGAGACTGAGGCTCAGAAAGGTTAAGCGACTCTCCCCTGGTGATGCAACCAGTAAGTGGTAAAGGAGGAATCTAATGTCAAGTCTTTCTTGACTGGAAATCCAGAACACTTCCACTAGACCATAATCCTTTCAAGGATCAAAATATTAAAATGTGACATTTTATATAATCCTTTTCCCTGTGTGTTGAGCACAGGCACTCAACAAAGACCTGTTTGAGTGAGTATCACCTCAGTGTAGTACATACGGCACTGGGCTTGGGGTCAGGATGACCTTGGTTCAAAACCCTTCTCAGAAAAAAAAAAAGTATTGCTAGTACTAGGTATGGCTCTTTAGTTGAGACATTTATGTCCCATCCAATCAGAAGTGGATTTTTGTCACCTAATAGCCACGTGACCTTTTATGAGCCTTTTAAACCCTCTGGGGATCAGTTTCCTTCTCTGTACAATGAAGGGACCGAATGGACCCTGATATCTCTTATAGCTTTAAATCTATTAGCTATGAATGTGGTTTCCTTATTAGGAGTTAGGTAGATAAGGGAACAGAGCATTGGACTCAAGAAGATACAGACAAGGGTATGTTGGTACACTGGTGAGTGTTTAATAACCAGCTCTCAAAAAAAAAAAGTATGTCTGACTCACTTTTAAGTGTAATTTGCATTGTTAACATTTCCTCAATGACTTCCTTAAATTAAGACAATCAACAAAGCAACAAATTAAACCCAGATTTATAGCATTTTCTGAATTTTCAAGGTATAAATATTTACAGGGAAATTTTTACACTGAGTGCTGTCAGTCTGTACAACTTGGCTCCAGCACATCACTGAGGAGATGTGGGTTTGAATCCTGACTCAAAAGTCTAGCTGTATTAACTTAGATAAATTATTTGACCTCTCCCAGCCTCAGTCTCCTCATCTGTAAAATAGGGTAATAATAGTACCTATGTCACAATGTTGTTGTGAGGATGGAATAAGACAATGTATATAAAACACTATGTAAGCATTAGCTATTATTATTATTATTATGAATTGTTATCCATCTAGAAACTTCTCTCTTGATTTGACTGACTTCATTCAGTGATCATTTTGTCATCCAGGGACCCAATTCTGCCATTAGCTGCTTGTGCCCAGATCTGAGCCAAACTCAGACACATTGCCTATGGCCTCTAGTTTGCAGATAGCAACAATTTTTTTCTTCCCTGCTCAGCAAACAGGACACTGCGTGGTGCCCAATGGGGCACAGATCTCTGTGTTCCAGTTGGCGGCAATCCATGCCCTCCATGTGGGCACGCAGCTTTTGGAACGGCCCGTGAGCTTTCCAAGATTGAGTGTAGGGGCCATCTTGGAAAAAAGACCAAAGAAAAGAAGCTATGAGCCTTTCCCATCTTTCGTGAGATCAGTCAGAAAGAGCACCAGGCAATTTCTTGGGGAGCCATACTGTGAGACATCCTAGCGACACTCATTTGTAAATCATGTAATGTGAAGCATTCCCTGTTCGGTGAGCAGAAACTAATTATTTAGGGATGGAGAAGGGAGAATAACCTAAGAAGTGAACCTCAAATCAATCCCAAAAAAAAAAATCCTAGCTAGGCATATCTAATGTTTCTTTTTTTCTGGCCTTAATGTAATTTCTCGGCCTTATCTCCAATGCCTACCCTCATGTTCCCGAGACTCCGGCCTAAGTGGATTCCTCATGTTCCTCAAATATAGCCTTTCTATGCCTTTCTGCCCCAAACATTTCTGCATGTTTATCCCTGTGCAACTGGAATATTCTCTCTTCCATTCCATCTCCATCTCCTCCTGCCCACATTCTATCCATCCTGAAAGGACCAGTCCACCTTGTCCAGGAAGCTTACCCAGATTTCTTCACCCTGGTCCACAGAGCCCTAACTAAATGTTATCTGTTCCTTATCTGGAACCCCATGGCATTTTATGGCATTTTATGATGCCTATTGTGTTCTGTTGCATATTACACTTCCTTATCATTGCAATCCATCCCTCTATCAGTTCATCATCAAGTATTTATTTGGCCCCATGTACAGTGCTAAGCAGTGGGAATACAAATACAATGAATGAAGCAATCCCTGCTTGCAAAGAGCTTACATTCTAGACTGTAAACTCCTTAAGGGCAGGGGAATTATGTCATCTTCTTTAAATTCTCTACATCCCCCTAGCACATAATTGATGCTCAATAGTTTGGGTAATGGGGGCAGCTAGGTGGCACAGTGGATAGAGCACTGGCCCTGGAGTCAGGAGGACCTGAGTTCAAATCCAGCCTCAGACACTTATCACTTACTGGCTGTGTGACCCTGGGCAAGTCACTTAACCCTAATTGCCTCACCAAAAAAAAAAAAAAATAGTTTGGGTAATGAATGAATGAACCCCACTCAGTACTATCTACTTATAATCATAATCTACAAAACAATTCAATTTTATTCAAAGTACATTTATTCAACAACTCCTACAACCAGACACTGGTGATACAAAGAGCTACTGCCTTTAAAGAATTTACATTCTGTTGTGAAGGGAAGGAGATGATTTGAGATAGAAGAAGGCACTAACAATGGGGAGCATCTAGATTGACTTCTTTTTGTTTGTTTGTTTGTTTGTTTGTTTGTTTTTTGCAGGGCAATGGGAGTTAAGTGACTTGCCCAGGGTCACACAGCTAGTAAGTATCAAGTGTCTGAGGCTGGATTTGAACTCAGGTACTCCCGAATCCAGGGCCGGTGCTCTATCCACTGCGCCACCTAGCTGCCCCCTAGATTGACTTCTAATAGGAGGTGATAACTGAGCTAAAGTATAAAAGGAAGTTCAAAAGTCCACGTTCATTGGAAAAAAAAAAAAAAGCATTCAGGGTATAAGGCATAGTCCATCCATCATATTGATGCTAGAAATGGGATACTGAGATTGAGAACAGTCATATGGGTGAGTTTGTCTGGTACATACATGAAAGGAAATGATGTGAAATATATGGAAAAGTGTATGGGAGTCAGACCATGAAAGACATTAAGGACCATGCTGAGGAATTGGTATTTTACCCAAGAAGGAATAGGGAGCCACAGATGAGATAAGTGACCTGTATGGAGGAAGAATTGGAGAGAGATGGGGAGTAAGGAAGACCTATTAGGAAGTTATTGCAATAATCCACAAGAGAAGTGATGAGGGTCTGACACAGCATGGTGGCTAAGACAGTGGAGAGAGAGGGACAGATGTGAGAAATGTCATGAGGGAAGAATCGATCAGATGCCCTTGGCTGGGGTCTGGTCCCTAGGACCCCACTCGTCATACCTTTAACTTCCAAACCAAAATCACCCTTCTTGGCCACGTTCCCCTATACATATTGTCTTACTCACTTGAACTTGAGCACTTTGAGAACTAGAACTATCTTTTGTGCATTCATCTCCATAACTTAACATAGTTCTTAATATCTTGTAAGTATTTTTTTTCCACTGTTAATTCCTTCCCATCACTATGTACTTACTTTGTATATAATCCTAAATTTACTTAACTAATAAAACTAGCAAACATTTATATAATACCTACTATGTGCCAGGCACTACACTAAGCATTTTACAAATATGACCTCATTTGATCCTCATATCAACCTTGGCAGACAGTTACAGTTATTATCCCCAATTTAGGAAACTGAGGCAAACCATGATCACACAGCCAATAAATTCCTGATGTCAGATGTGAACCCAGGTCTTTCTGACTCCGGGCCCAGCACTCTGTCCCTCTCAGTGAGTAGGTGGCAGCCCTCTAATACAATTAAACTTCTTGAGGGCAGGAGATATGTCATTATTGTATTTGTAACCTCAGCACCTAGTACAACACCCGGCACATAGAAACTATTTCATAAATGCTCCTCCCAGGCTACTCTTGGCTCTCTTTTGTCATCATCTTTCCTTAGTTGTTGTCTCAACTGGGGACTTTCTCCCTCAATACCTGGGGCCTTCTTACCCTGGAGCATCCCTCTACCACATTCCCCCTTTCTGAGAGAGACCCAGGCCAGCCAACCTTTATTCCCCTCCCATTTCTACTCCTGATTTTCTGGACTTTGCCACCCTGCTTAAGCCCCCATTTAACCCTGGACCTGCCCCCAGCATCTGTGGCCTCATCATTCTCCAGCTTCTAACTTTTCAGACTTTGGCAGCATACCCCCAGGTAGGCACCTCTCCCTCCCCCTCCTCTTCCTCCTCCTCCACATCCCCCTCTTCCTCCCCCCTTTTCAGCTCCTGTTTGTGCATTGTATTCTTTCTTTCTGCTTGTATTTATATCCCCAGAGCTTATAGCGAGTGTTTAATAAGTGCCTGCTGCCTGCCTACCTGTCGGCTGGTTGACTGATTGATTGATTTATACATAATTGCTAAGACATAGTCTAGATCCCTCCCTTGTTTCGAAATTTGCCCCGAATACACAATGTCATTCAATTCCCAAACTGTGTTATAGAAATCAAGCAACAAACATTTATTGAGGACCTGCTATGTGTTACTCTGGGGAATAAAATTAAAAAGTGCCTACCCTCAGGGAGTTCACATCCTGCTATATATTTATATTTTTTAAATTGTGCATATATAATATATGTATATTTTATATAGAGATACACATACACATACATACATACATATACATATTCACATATACATACACATAAATATATGTATAAATGCAAGAAAATTTTGTGGGGGAAAGATACAAGCAACAAATGATAGAAAGAAATGAGATCCCATCCAACCCAACCCCGTCATCATGAATCAGCATCAGTTCCCCATATTCTGGGCTGCCTTCATCACCAAATGATGAGTTCACTCTAATTGAATCACTCCAGCACAATGCATATGACAAGTGTGACAGCAACTCTTAGAGCCACCCACTCATGGCAATCCTGCCAAATGGTCAGCTTTTCTGTCAGTAACAAAAAAAGAAAAAAAAAATGGAACCTTCTGTGCTCAGAGAGCCTTCCAAGCGCCTGATTCCTGAGATCTGACTAATAATAACATTGGTTCTTTTCATTTTTCAAACAATTTCTCAACATGAAAATAATGACGTCCAAAGATGTTTCTTCATCTCAAGAATGAAAGTTCGGGGGATGGAAGTTCACCTTCTGTAGGCTTACAGAAAACTTCTTTAGGATGCCTATTAGTGGTGCCTTTAAAAAAAAAAAATCTCTACCTCAAAAAAAAAAAAAGGTAGGGGGAAGAGCTGGGTGGTACAGCGGATGGAACACTGGCCCTGGAGTCAGGAGGACTTGAGTTCAAATCTGGCCTCAGACACCAGCTGTGTGACTCTGTGACAAGTCATATAACCCTGTTTGCCTTACCCCACCTCCGAAAAAAATTGTCTCTTTATCTTTTTGTTGGAGGTTAGGTAGAAATAGTCCTGGGGCAATTTGCTATCCTGCTATTATTTTCTTATATTAAATATTCTGTATGCTTTTGCACAACCTCTATTATTATTATTCTTTTCTACTTAATACTCTATCATCTATTAAGAGGCAGCTAATGTTCTATAGATTGCTGAGAATGAAATGGTTTGAGTGCCAGACCCAAAGGCAAGAGAATTTGAGTTCAAATCCAGCCTTGGGGGCAGCTAGGTGGTGCAGTGGATAAAGCACCGGCCCTGGATTTAGGAGTACCTAAGTTCAAATCCGGCCTCAAGACACTTGACACTTACTAGCTGTGTGACCCTGGGCAAGTCACTTAACCCCAATTGCCTCACTTAAAAAATAAAAAATAAAAAAAGAAATCCAGCCTTGGCCACTTAACTGGCTGTGTGACTGGGCAATTCACTTATTTGCTGTTTATCTCAGTTTCTTCACCTGTAAAATGGGGGACCATAATAATATCTACCTCCCAGGATTGTTGTAAAGATAAAGTGAGTTAATATTCATAAAGTGTTTCACCAGTCTTAAATTATATAAATACTTTGTTGTTTTTCAATCATTTTTCAGTTGTGTCTGACTCTTCATGACCCCATTTGGGCTTTTCTTGACAAAGATACTGGAGTAGTTTTGCCATTTCCTTCTCCAGCTCATTTTATAGATGAGGAAACTGAAGCAAGCAGGGTGAAGTGACTTGCCCAGGGTCACACAGCTAGGAAGTGGTGAAGGATGGATTTGAACTCAGTTCTTCCTGATCAGCACTCAATGCACTGCACCACCTAGCTGCCTTTCTACTATAGGGCAGTTAAGTAATGCAATAAATAGTGCCCTGAGCCCAGAAAAAGGAAGACCAAAGTTCAAATCAGTCCTTAGACACTTACTAGGTGTGTGACCCTGGACAAGTCACCTAACCTTTGTCTGTCTATTTCTTTAACTGTAAAATGGGGAAAATAAAAGTATCTACCTCCCAGGATTGCTGTGAGGATCAAATGAGATATTTATAAAGTGCTTAGCATATCACCTAAGCATTTAATAAATGTTTGTCTCCTTCCCTTTTCTTGATTGCACAAGTGGATAAGTGCTTTTTGTAGTTCTAGAGATATAAGCTCCTCCTCTGGAAACCCACTGACAGCATCTTCTGGACAGCTCCAGGAGCACACAGGTTGATGGGGGTGACAGGTACTTACTTCCTCCTATTTCCACAGGACTTGGAGCTACTCTGGTAGTTCTCCATATTTCTGTTCTATGTGGTTTGAGGATTAAAATGACTGGGTAGGGTGATATCTATTAAAAGTGTTCTCGTCAAGTTTTTAATTGACCAATGTTATGTCTGAACTATTGTGGGCAACAGCTTGCCCTGTGATAATGGGCTCAGTTCCAGCACAATTTATTGGTTGAGCTCTCCAGGATGCCATGAGACCTGTATTTGTATTGTGGGGATTTGTCATCTGCTAGTCCATGAAACATAGTGAGCTTCCGGTGTATAATTCTAACCACCAGGTCATACCTTGAAAGGTATTCGGTAGGTGCTAAATTTTTATAGCCTGCAGTCATGTGTTAAGCTCCATTTCTGACATTTTCCACATAATTTGCTTTGAACAAAAAGTCTGGATTCCTTAAAGATAACCCTTCTGAATTTCTGGTGGCAAGGACCCAGTCCTGAATTCCCATCATAAATCTCTCTATTGCCACAAACAAATCCATGTTGCTGTTGACATCATAGTATTAGGAGAACTTCACGGCTGCAATAGTGTAAATGAAAAGAAGGCTAAACGGGAACTAAATGTGATGTACTTGTAATGACCAATCTTGATTCTGAAAAAAAGAAGAAACACCTCTCAGTAGAGAGGTGAGGACCTATGGGGGCAGAATGTTACATACCTTGCCATAAATGATCATGTTTGTCAATTGATTTTGCTTTTTGGCTTTTCTCTTGTTACCAAGAAGGGTTCAACTAATGCAACGGGGGAATTATTTGTGGAAATCACTGTGAACAGAAAGCAGCATTAAAATATATTTTGTTGCTATTAGTCATCCTTGTTTTTCAAAGAAGACCAATGATATTACTAGGGTGGTGTCTTGACTTGCCCATGAATTGGATTTTTAAGACAAAAAACAAGGAAGCTATTGCGACTGAAAGCAACTACTACAACTTCTCCATTTCTCTTTCACTTTCAGAGAGGGAAGTAAAATAAGGGAAGTAAAATTCCTCCCACATCATGCGAGTTCAGGACAGGGCACCCCCGAGATAGAGAACATCCAGGTAAAACTTTTTTGGCCTTCCCTTCAACCAAAGAAGATTTTTTTTTCTTTTTCTTTTATGGGGCGTTTACAGTATCTATTGTAAAATTTAGGTTAAATATTTGGTCATAGGCTGTGTCAATTGCTTGGTCTTTGTGTGTTGGTGGCAGCTTCTGTAAAACTCCCCCAAATTTCCATTTAATTTCTCATGACAACCTTCAATGTATCAAAACTTCAATGGGGAAAGTCGAGATGTGGAAGGAATAACTGTACTTTGTGAAGAGAAAGGGTGTAACTCACTCCAGAGAATTTCACATAGGGCTATGCTAATTTTCTTTGTGTCTATCCAATTTGAGTATACTTAGTGGCAGGATGAATGCTGGGGGATTTTTTAAATCATCCCTTTCTACCTCTAAACTCCAAACTGAATTTCCCTTTTTTTGTTCTGGGGCTATACACTAGCCCAGGAAATGACCTGGAAGAAGAAGGAAGAGGATCATCTCCTAAATTAGGCATTTGGGGTTTTGTTTTTTTCATGTTTGAGTACAACTATAAGATGGAATTTCGATTATAACCAGAGACAGATATACTGGAAACTGCTTGAAACTAAAAGCCCTTGAAATGTGACATATTCTGTACCATCAAAAGACTGTCTCAGTCTATTGAACTGGGGACCAGAAGTAAGATGGGGATGCAGAGCCTTGGTTGTCAGCCAAGAAAGCTGCTCTGTGCATCATCTGATCATTGCAGCAATGAGAGATTTTGCAGACTGGCTTCTCTCAGATAGTGGTGCAGCTGGAAGGAGGCGCTGGGTCAGGTTTTATTTCTTTAGTGGGGCTGGAAATCTTCTGCTGCCTTGTAAGACAGAAAAAGAAGAAAACAGGCTTGTTCTGAACTAAGACAAAGGGGGCAGTCCTTGGGCATTCTTTTACCCCTTGGAAACATTTTATTAGCGAAAATTATTTTTAAATTTCAAGTGTTGTGTGCAAACGATGGGTTCACTTCACCCTCCGGGAGGATATTTGGATTTTCAGAGAAGGTGGCTAGGAAGTGTATTTTATTTTTTGCAGGGCAATGAGGGTTAACTGACTTGCCCAGGGTCACACAGCTAGTAAGTGTCAAGTGTCTGGGGCCGAATTTGAACTCAGGTCCTCCTGAATCCAGGGTCGGTGCTTTATCCACTGCACCACCTAGCTGCCCCGGACTATGAAGTATATTACAGAATGACATGGTAGGATTTAGAGGAGTACTAGACTTGGGAGTCCATCAGTCACCCAACAAGCATTTGTGAAGCATTTCCTATGTCTTGGGTAGTGTACTGTTTTTTATATTTTGTACTGTTCAGTTGATTTCAGTCATGGTCCACGTTTTTATGACCCCCATTTAGGGTTTTCTTGGCAAAGATACTGGAGTAATTTGTTATTTCCTTCCACAGCTCATTTTACAGATGAGGAAACTGAGGCAAGCAGGGTGAAGTGACTTGTCCAGGGTCATACAGCTAGTAAGTGTCTGGGGCTGGATTTGAACTCAGGAAGATGAGTCTTCCTGACTCCAGGCCCAGGGCACCGTCTAGCTGCCCACAAAAAAAGTAAAAATAGCCTCTGCTGTCAAGGAGCTCACATTCTAGTGGTGTGTATATAAATATTCACATGTTGTCTATACTGTTAGAATTGAAGTTCCTTGAGGAGGACGTCTGTTTTTTTACCTTTTATTGTATCCCCAAGGCTTAGTACAGTGCCCAGCACATAGTAGGAACTCAAGAAATGCTTATTTGACTGACCGACTGGCTAAAGATAGAGTGTACGTAACTGAAAGGAGTCAGCCACTTTATTACCTGAGTAATTTTGAGGAAATCACATAACTTCCCTGGCTCTCAGTCTCCTCATCCAGAGTGTCTGGCACATAGAAGGCACTTAACAAATGCTTGTTGACAGACTAATTGACCTCTGAGATGGAGGGATTAATTTCTGACCTGCCTACTGCACAGGCTTGACGAAACAATGCATGGGAAAGCATTCAAAAGTCACAAAGGACTCTCCCACTACACTTCCCTCCCCCTGCTCCCCATCTTTCCAGAATAAAATCACCTCAAGAAAATAAAACAGACGTGATTGAACAACCAAACAATAACCCAGTGCTGTCAGGAGGATCAAATCTTTTCCCTTTACCCTCCTTTACGTTTTTAAATTGAAGAGTTTGGACTTGACAGTCTCAAAGGTGTCCTTCATTTACTTTTAGGATGCAAGGACTTTTTTTGGAACATTAGGTCATACAATTAGAACTGCCTAGAAGGGACTTGAGAGAACATCTACCCCAATCCTCTCATTTGGGGTGCTTTTTTTATCATTTTAAATATTTTATTTTTTAATTAACAAAAACCTATTTTCTCTCCCTCCCACTTCCTTCCCTATTGAAAAAGAAAATAATCCCTTTTAACAATTATTCATAGTGAAGCAAAACACATTCTTTCATTATCCATACCAAGAATGTCTCCACTTCACCTCTCTGTAAGGGGTAGGATAGTCTGCTTCATCATCAGTTGTTTGGAAATGTGGCTGGTCATTGCATCCAACCACAACTCCCCATTTTGCAGATGAGGAAATGGACGACAAGGGTATTAAGTGATTTCCCTAAAGGGTAAAGGGACAGAATAAGCATTGATATAGCACCTACTATGTGCCAGGCACTGTGCTAAGCACTTTTATCAACATGATCTCATTTAATCCTCGCCACAACTCCAGGAGGTAGGTGCTGCTGTTATCCCAATTTTACAGATGAGGAAACTGAGGTGAATGGGGTTAAGTGACTTGTCCAGGATCACACTAGTAAGCGTCTGAAGCTCCATTAGAACTCAGGACCTCCTGACTCTAGGCCTGGTGCTCTATCTCTTGCTTCTCCACCAGCTGCCTCTTGGTCACTCAGGCAGTAAAGAGAAGAAGTGGGATTTGAACCCATGCCCCTCTGACAGCAGAGCCAGTATTTTTTTGGAATATGGTTGAATATGGGTTAAGCAAAGGGTGAGGTTTCACATCTGGTTCTGTTATTTTTTTGGATCCCAGAGTTTAAAAAAATATTAAGTGTGATGTTTGAATCACATCCGTTCTCTTCTCACAGCACCCCAGGCCAGGTTCTCATGACCACCTGCCTGGGCTAGCTCAATAGCCTCCCCACAAACCCTCCTGCTTACACTCTCGCAGGGACCTCAGTAGCCATGGAGTCCAATCCATTGGACAAATGGTCATCTAGTCCTTGCTTGAAGATCTCCAACAAGAGGAACCCACTGCCTTCCCAAGCAACACACTCCACTTTTAAAGAGCTCTCATGGATAGGAAGTATTCCTCTTTACCCCACCTCAGTCTATCCTTCATACCATTGCCAAAATAATTTTCCTCCTTCAGAGATCTCACTGTGCCACTCCTTTACTCAACAGCCTTCAGGGGCTCACTGTTGCAAAGACTCCTCTAGAGTACCCAGCCACTTTATCCTCCTCCTTCTTCCTCTTTTTCCTTCTTCTCTTCTTCTTCTTCTTCTTCTTCTTCTTCTTCTTCTTCTTCTTCTCCAAAATTCCTCCTTTTCAGCAATAGAACAGTGACCTTTTCAGGAAGTAATGGGGAGCTATTGAATATTTTAGATCTGAGGTGTCAAGGCCTTACTGCCCGTATAGCTTAAGAAGATGAGAAGGGTCACAGATGAGCAGGAGGTGATGCTTGTACATAAGAATTATCCTCAAGCCACAGTTCCCTGAGCATGAGTTCACCTGGACCTTCTGGGATATCTCCAGACCTGTTTTCTATAAAGTTGATCTTTCTGGATCTGACCCTGGCTCCATTTTGTAGTAGAGTTTGTTGGACCTTCTTTATTGGAAACCTCTCCTGGGTTATTTTTTTAGCATGGGTTGACTTCAGCCTTACCCCAGCTGTTCTGAAACAAGGAGAGAACTGTGTCTGGGAAGCTGGTGGACTGGGAAGATATTAGTGCGGGGGGGGGGGGGGGCAGCGTGCAAAAGAGACTTGGGATCTACGCTAGCTCTGTCTCTGTCTTGTGGACTTTAAGCAAATCACAGAACATCATCCTCTTTCCAGTCCCAATCCATATTACTTTCCCAACATTCCAGACAAAGGCATTCCTTGATCATATTTGGCCATCTCCACCTCTTTGCCTTTGATCACAGTGTTCCCAATACCTGTGATGCTTCCCTCTTTCTTTTGGTTGGTTGAGTGGCTACCTATTCTTTACAATTTCAAGGACTCCCTCCCCCATGAAACCTTCCCAGATAAACCTTGTCAGTAATAGCATTCTCAGTAAGACCTCACATAACTCTTGGCTTTGCTCTCTCTAGTGCTCTTACTATGGATTGGAGGGAGAGGAAAGCGGTGTCTAAAATGGTGATGTCACAGTTACAAGGAAATATCCTTCACTGATACAGATTGGAATGTCACCTTTAACTTTGAGTCTGAGACCCCTGGAAGGTCAAGGGACTTGCCATGGTCATACAGCTAGCAGGTCAAAGAATTTGAGTTTGATGAGACCTCAACCCATCTAGGAAAGGATCCTTCCTCTAAGACACTCAACAAGTGATTGTCCAGACCCTGCTTGAAGACTTCCAAGGATGGAATACCAGCCACTTTTCAGAGCAAAGTATTCCACTTCCAACAACCTCTCATTGTCAACACATTGATTGATTGATTGGTTGATTGATTGGCCTTTCTGTAACTTCTTCCCATTCCTCCTGGTTCCATTCTCTTGGGCCAAGAAGAACATGACATCCTTATGATGGTTAAAGTCAACTATCTTTGTCGCCCCTAAGTCTTCTCCAGCCTAAACTTCTTCAGTTCTTTCAACTGATTCTCACATGTCATGAACTCGAAGGCTTCCACCATCTTTGGTGCTCTCCTCTGAACTCCAACTTACTCTTGTAATTCTTAAACTGATGTTCAGAACTACACACAAGAGCCTAGACAAGGCCTAATGATAAGAATCATTAAACATTTGTTAAGCATCTACCATGTGCCAGTCACTGTGCTAAGCTGACCTACATATAGGATTTGAACCTAGAGCTTCCTGATGCTCTCTATACACTTAAAGTCACATTTCAGTCATGTCTAACTCTTCATGACCCCATTTCCTTGGCAAAGATACTGGAGTAGTTTGCCATTTCCTTCTCCAGCTCATTTTATAGATGTGGAAATTAAGGCAAACAGGGTTAAGTGACTTGCCCAGGTTCACACAGCTAGTAAGAATCTGAGGCCAGATTTGAACTCATGAAGATGAGTCTTCCCAATCCCAAGCCCAGAACTCTATCCACTGTGCCACCTAGCTGCCCACTACTCACTATACCACACCATCTCTTTTATATAATACTGTCTTTTTTTTTTTTGCAGGGCAATGAAGGTTAAGTGACTTGCCCAGGGTCACACAGCTAGTAAGTGTCAAGTGTATGAGGCCAGATTTTTTTAACTCAGGTCTTCCTGAATCCAGGGCCAGTGCTTTATCCACTGCACCACCTAGCTGCTCCCAATACTGTCTTTTAAAATCCTATGTGTCTGTGCCTTGTTCTCTTGCCAGACTGTGAACTCCACAAAAGCAGGGACCGTATCTCATCTAAACTTCTTGCCTCCTTCAATCCCCTAGCACAGTCCTCTGTATGAGATGCACTGAATCATATTTGCCAAATATTTTCTTAATTGCTGACACATTGAATCTTCATTCTCAGTTTGAACTGTTTTGAGAAATTCTGCACATAGAGATCTTCAAGGCTGGGCTCCACCCAAAGCAAACTCATAATCTGCCCAGCAGCCCCCCTCCCCCCCCCACCCTCCTTGTGTCCCACCCACTAAATCACATTGAATCTATAATAAGGAATTTTAGTTCAAAGCCAAAAGGCAAACCCACAAATGCTGTTGGACTGATCTCATTCTTTGCTGGTGTTGGCTTTGTCTTTTTTTTTTTCAAGTAACTGACCCAGATTAGTTTCCAAAACGATATGTAAGAGGTTCTCTGTTTTTAATAATCTAAAGACTGTGGGTAGTTAGCATATAGAATAATGTAAAAGGAGGCCGCAATTTTCTAGCACACTGGACTTGAAGTGAAAAAAACCTAAGTTGGAATCTTGGAAAGTCACTCAGCCTCAGTTTCCTTATCTGTAAAATGGGAGCTATACTCAATAACCACTAGGGTCCATTCTAGCTTGAAATCTATTATCTAATTCTAAATCTATGTTAACCATTCTGAAGACTGGGTAAGCTTTATAATTGAAAACATTTTCGCCTAGGTATTGTGGGTAGGGTTCATTTTGAAAAATGTTCTGATTCACCAGCTTCTGAAATGTCCCGCAAAGAGAAGTCCATAATTGACCTTCACCACACTTCAGAAATGGGACCATAGTTCTGAGTAGGTTAAGTAGGTAGGAACTTTCAGATATTTCAAGATATACTTGGGGGTGGGAAACCTACCCCACCATTAGCCTGTCACTGCAGTGGAAATTCCACCATTAAAGATTCCTTTCTTTGGCTGAAAGCCAGAGTCCTCCAGATTAAATTAAGTATTGTCTGGGCTTGTGTACTAAGCTTTTATCATTCATTAACAGCTTAATTACATAAGTTTTAGCAGAGGAATGTGGATTTACAGAATCAGTAGAATGTACACTTTTAGAGGGTAAGGCTTGCTTCTTTTTATTTCCTGTATCTCACAGCAGGCACTCTAGATTACAGAGAGCCATAGCCATAGCACTAGAAAGGACCTTGGAGGTCATGTAGACAACTGCTAGAAAGAAAGAAAGAAAGAAAAGAAAGAAAGAAAGAAAGAAAGAGAAAGAAAGAAAGAAAAGAAAGAAAGAAAAGAAAGAAGAAAGAAGAAGAAAGAAAGAAAGAATGAAAGAAAGAAAGAATGACAAGAAAGAAAGAAAGAAAGAAAGAAAGAAAGAAAAGAAAGAAAGAAAGAAAAGAAAGAAAGAAGAAGAAAGAAAGAGGAAGGAAGGAAGGAAGGAAGGACGGACAGGACAGGACAAAAGGTCTTGCAAAAAAACCCAGGTATAGGGGCAGTTGGGTGGAGTAGTGGATAGAGTCCCGGCCCTGGATTCAGGAAGACCTGAGTTCAAATCCGGCCTCAGACACTTGACACTTACTAGCTGTGTGACCCTAGGCAAGTCACTTAACCCCAATTGCCTCACCAAAAAATACCAAACAAACAAACAAAAAAACAAAACACACACACACACACACAAAAGACCAAGGTATAAATAGCAGAGGGAAAGTCTGAGCCCAGGTCTATGGAACCAGAGCCAATACTTTCTCCCTAACTCATACCATCTCTCCATGGGCTGTTTTCCTAACCTATTCTTAGCTTGGGAGAAGAGAACTGAGGGACTCAAACAGGGTAACTTCTGATCATGGGAAAGGTTCAAGGGGAATGCCAGGCTGAGGGGCCAACATGGAGGAACTTCTCCATGACTCAGTCTTCCCCCGGGGTCTGCCCTCTTCTCTGGGGAGACATGAAGGGGTCATGAAAAGAACAGTGAATCTGGAGTTGGAAGAACTAGATTCAAATCCTGGCTTGGTCATTTAGCAGCTATGGGACCTGAGGCAAGTCTCCCCTTTGGAGTCAAGCTCAGACCCACTTGGGATCATGCCAATGACCAACTTTGCAGCCCAATGAAATAAAGGAGAAATCACCTATCTATGGCGATGGTAATAGTGATGTGTATATGTTGTGAAATCATTAAGAACATGACTATCAATGACTTTTCTACCTGTAAAAGTGGGCCTCTAAGATGATGCCCTCTCCTGCATGGAAGCTGATTTCTAAGCCATTCACCCCCCTCCATGGGGACCCATTGGGCATTTCATCTTTGGATGCTATTGTTAAGATGATGCTGGCTCGATGAAGTTTCCTTTCTTAGTCCTATGACTCGGCTCCCTGGAAGAATGAACCCTCTCCTCTTTCTTGCACAATCTACAGTTACAGTTCCTCCATGTTCCTCTTGACATCTGCTGTGATTTACCGGGTCCTTTCCCGGGCCTCCTTCGCAGATGTGCTTAGCAAAGGGAGCAGCATGTGATGAGAGCCGGGGCTAAGCATATTCATGGCTCCACTTTGCCAAATGCTCATGCCTCCATCAGACAGAATAGACATTCATCCAAATTCATGAGGATTTTGACTGTCTGAGGCCTTCATAGAAATCCCAGACTCATAAACCCAGAGGTGAATGTGACCTCAGAAGCCATCTAAGCTAATCCCTTTACTTTGCAAATAAGTAAACTGAGGCTCAAGGAGGTTAAATGACTTAGAGCTAGAAGGAACTTTAGAAGACATCTGGATAGAGCATTGGACTTGGAGTCTAGAAGACCTGAGTTCAAATCCTGCCTTAGACACTTACTAGCTAGTGACACTGAGCAAGTCACTCACCTTTAAGAAAAGTCATGTTCACTCTTACCCAGTATGTTCCTTTCAGATGATCATTGTTAGGGCTTGTCTACATGAAATCTCATGCTATCTGCTTACAATGCTGATAGCTCTCCCCCATTTGTGGAACCATAGCCCCTCAAAATTAGAGGGAATCCTTGGAGTCATCTATTATGAACCATACCTAGGCACAAATCCCCTCTATCCTTGAACATATGGTTGTCTAGCTTTGTTTTGGCAACCTCGAACAAGGGGGAGCCTGCTACTCACCATGAGTCAGCCCATTCCACTTTTGGATGGTTCTAGTGTTGAGCACCTAGGCTGGACAGTGGATAGAGTGCTGGGCTAGAGTCAGGAAGACCTGAGTTCAAATCCAGCCCTCTGCCACTTCCTAGATGTATGACTCTGGGCAAGTCATTTAACCCTGTGTTACCTCAGTTTCCTCATCTATAAAATGAGCTGGAGAAGGAAATGACAAACCACTCGAAAATCTTTGCCAAGAACACCCCAGACATGATTGGACAACAAGAAAAGTCGTTAGGAAGTTTTTCCTGATGCGAGTCAAAAATCTACCTCCCTAAAAATTCTCCCCATTGCTTCTAGTTCTACCCCTTGAGTCAAGCAGAATAAATCTAATCCCTTTTCTCCATGATGGACCTTAAAATATTTGAAAATAATATTCCCCTTCCTCAAGTATTCTCTAGGATTACCACCTAGGTTCTTTCAACCAAGCAAGCCTCCTACTGCTCTCCTTGAGATTCTTCCATCAAGACCCTCCCCTCTGCTAACTCCATGCATGACAATGACTGTCCTCCATGCTAGGAGTGCTCTCCCATCTCATCTCCATCCCCTTCCTTCTCTGACTTCTTTTAAGTCTCATTTAAAATCTTTCTTTTACAAGAAATCTTTCCTGATTCTCTTTAATGCATATGCCATCCTTCTATCGATTATCTCCAATTTATCCCATACCTATATCGTGGCCCCAAACCCTGCAAATAGTTGCTTGTACTTTGTCTCCCTACCCCATTAGACTGTGAGCTCCCTAAGAGCACGGGCTGTTTCTTTGCCCTTTTTGCAACCCCAGCACTTAGCCCAGTACTTGGCACTTGTTGGGTGTTTAATAAATGCTTGTTAGTTGACTGGCTGACAAGGCATTACTCCTCTGGCTTGTATTCAATTAGGCTCTATTAAATTCAACAAACAAGCATCCTAAGCATCTATGTGTAAGGTACTGTGATCAGCAGGAGGGACACAGATGCAAATACAAATATGAAAACAACATAGCCCCTTGCCCTAGCAAAGTGCCTCTCAAGTAATGGGGCTTAATAACTACTAGTTGTTGGGTTGAGCATCCTGGATCGATTGATCCTCAAGGGTCTCATCTTCTACCAAGGGGATTTAATAAGACATGGGCAAGCAAAACCTGCGTGGAATATGTTCAACATATTTTTGTTGTAGCTGGCACAATACTAACAATTGGGTGAATCCTGTAGAACATGGAGAAACTGAGCCAACGCTTCAAGGGGTACCAGAAGGAAAGACATTCCAGGCATGGGGGACACAAGCAAAAGTGCCAGAGGTGGGAGATTGAATGTCATGTACCTCAAGCAGGCCAATTTGGCTGGAACTGGGAGAGTGGGAGAGAGGTAATGGGAAATCAGGAGAGAGGTAATGGGAAATCAGACTGACTTCCCATTTCCCATTTCTCAAATACTCCAAGCATCGCCAATACCTTTGTGTGAGCCAAAGCAGAGCTGTCTTTGCTCTGCCTGAAACTCCATATGGTGGTCATTTTTAGCTCATGTTAACTCATCTCTCTAGGGCTCCCAAGCTCTCCCACCCCCAGATGATACACTTGATGTCAGCAGGTTTCTGTGAATTGTACACGCTCTCCCCTGCCTTCGCATCCTTCTCTGTGGTGTTAAAAAAAAAAATTGGATTCCAAAGTACTGCCTGGTTTCCTAGGTCTTGCTCTTTGTTCTTCATCTTTCTATCAGGAGATTATTCTCTCTTCCCATTTTAGTGATCATAGCTGAGGCTGAGGACCACTGGGAGCTGGGTTTCCCTCATCATAGGCTGGGGCAGGCAACTATTTTCTTCTCTTGACTAGGCTAAGTTCAACCTCAAAATCCCCAGAGTAAGGTTTCCACTGCCTTTAAAAAGAACCCCTCCCTCCTTTTATATACCTCTAGATTACAGGCTTGCAATGTTTGAATTTCTGTTCTATAATTTCCTTAAGAGCCACCAAAAAAAATGCCCAACTTTGTGCTCTCACAACTTTTACGATGGCCCTCTGCCTCAGAGAAGGCATTCTGGCTTTTCTGTAAGTAGTTCTGCACATTTCAAGGGATTTACACTCCTGGAGGCTGAACAATTCAATGCAATCCAACATTAACAAATTAATCATTTTATATTAATTAATAAAATAATAAATATGAAGCACCTACTATGTGCTGGGGATACAAATGCATTACTGCCCTAAGCCAAATTCTTATCCTGTTATTTGTCAGAAATGACAAATTCCAACAGCCCTCTCTCAAGCAAGAAGACTCCTACAGTTCAGAGACAATGCATCCAAACAACATCCCAAAGAATATGCTATAATGGCTCCATTTTACCTTTTATAGTTTCTTCACCTAATTTCCATCCTTTCAAATTGTCAAGAATAGTCAGGCTTCCTACTATTTCTTATTATTTATTATTTTTTTTGCAGGGCAATGAGGGTTAAGTGACTTGCCCAGGGTCACACAGCTAGTAAGTGTCTGAGGCTGGATTTGAACTCAGGTATTCCTGAATTCAAGGTCAGCGTTTTATCCACTGTGCCACCTAGCTGCCCCCTTTCCTACTATTTCTTTGGTTCATATTCTTAATTACAGATTTATAGCTAAATGGGACCTTCGAGATCAGCTAATCTAACCTTTCACGTTACAGAAAAGGAGACTAAGCCCCAAAAAGGTGACCTGCACAAGGCCTCCAAGACAGCAAGTGGCAGGTTGGGATTTGAACCATGTCCTCTGACTAAATCCCATGCTTTCATGACATTATAAAGTACAGTAGCAAGAAACCCTATTTCTTAAGTGAAAATATTAAGAAGAACAGTCACAAAACAATTGAAAATGGATATTGAAAAATTGTTAACAAACAAGCTTGGTTCCAAAGAAGAAATGTGAGATGATACCTCTCCTTTCTTCTTTGCAGAGATGGGGGTGAGGGGAGGTCTACAGATGTGGAATATTTTATAGAATGCCAGATTTTTTTTCAAGGTATGTTTAGTTTTATTTAATATTTTCTCTTTAAGAAAATTCTTTGTTATAAGCAATGGTTGTCAAAGGGGAATGGATAAAGAGAAGGATAAAAGGGTAGTTGTAAAGGCCAGAGATATCAGTAAAATCTAATTTTTAAGATTAGTTCTTTTCCATATACCTACACAACCAATACAATGGTCTTCCTTGCTTGTTGAGTGGTCAAGAGCAAACTAGAATACATTACATAGCACTGTAGCAAATAGCTTATCACTCAAAGCATTCTTAAACACAGAAGTGGATAATTCTAGTTGTTCATTTCTGTTCTTTCCAGCCAAAACAAATTGCTTTACCTTGCCAGAGGCAATAAGACAAGATAATTAAGAATCAAACAGTGTTATTTCCCCAAAGGTCCATTCATGATCACTTCAAGTAACATTTACAGGAGCAGCATGATCATATTAGGCAGCATCAATCTTTTCTCAAAGGTCTTTCTGCTCAATAGTGAAACCCTGTGACCAGACCAATAACCACCACAAACTGAGCATCACTTTTACTCGAGGACAAAGATAAGGCCATTCATATGGGGCCACTAATGACAAGATGATGCTCATTTTCACCAGCACCAATATCATCTTAGAAACTCTTCCCATGTTCCCACAGAAAACTGTGACATTCCAAAATGCAAGAACAAACCAGAGGGACAGCTAGGTGGTACAATGGATAAAGCACCGGCCCTGGATTCAGGAGGACCTGAGTTCAAATCCGGCCTATAACACTTGACACTTACTAGCTGTGTGGCCCTGGGTAAGTCACTTAACCCTCATTGCCCTGAACAAAAAAAAGAAAGAAAGAAAGAAAAAAAAAACAGAGTGACAAAATGGAGGACATTTCAAAAACAAACAAAAGGGTATTATTTGCAGCAAACCAAATCATAGTAACATGGTGGGAGTCCCAAAAATATGCCAATAATTCAGGTGTGGCAAAAAGAAGTCAAAGTGATTGTAACATGGAGAGTATAACAAAAAAACAAACCAAAATGTTTGGTATCACAAAACCAAACAGGATGGCAAGTAGGCACCGCTAAAACAAACCAAAGGGACACAATATGGTGGGCATAGTCAAAACAAACTAAAAATTATTAACATTTATGGGTTATAAAAACAAAGTTTACTAAAATGGTGGGCATCCCCAAAACAAACCAGAATGTATTAATATTGTCATCATCATAAAAGCAAACCAAAGTGCAATAATATGGTGAGCATCACAAAAACAAACTTTAGGGTATTGATATTTCAGGCATCACAAAAAAGAAACTAAGGGATAATAATATGGTGGGTATCCCCAAGACAAACCAAATGATGACAACATGATAGACATTGCAAGAATAAATCAAAGGATATTAATACTGTGGGCACTACAAAAGCAAACCAAAGGCAACAGCATGTCAGACATGGTAAAAACCAACCAAAGGGTATTAATACTTTGGGAATTGCAAAAACAAACCAATCCTCAAAATAAGCCACAGTATGACAACATAGTAGACATTGTAAAAAACCAACCAAAGAGTATTAATACTTTGGGAATCACAAAAAGAAATCAAAGCAAAGGGTGACAACATGGCAGACATTATTTAAAACAACCACCACCAAAGAGAATTAATAATTAAGGAATTGCAAAAGCAAACTCATCCTCAAAACAAACCAGAGGTTGACAACATGGCAGACATTATTTAAAACAACATGGGGCAGCTAGGTGGCACAGTGAATAGAGCACCGGCTCTGGAGTCAGGAGTACCTGAGTTCAAATCCAGCCTCAGACACTTAACACTTACTAGCTGTGTGACCTGGGCAAAGTCACTTAACCCCAATTGCCTCACTAAACAACAACAACAACAATAATAACAACAACCAAAGAAAGTTAATATCCTCAAAATAAACCACAGAATGACAACATGGTAGATATTTTTAAAAAAAAAAAAAAACCAACAACCAAAGAGTGTTAACACTTTGGGAATCACAAAAATAAATCAAACCAAAGGGTGACGACATGTCAGACATTATTTAAAACAACAACAACAACAACAATAATAACAACAACCAAAGAGAATTAATATTTGGAAATTGCAAAACAAACCATATCCTCCAAAAACAAACCATGGGGTAAAATCCATGGCGGACATTATTATAAAAACAACCAAAGAGTATTAATACTTTGGAACTTACAAAAATAAACCAAACCAAAAGGTAACAACATGGCAGGCATTGTGAAAAAAAACAACCAAAGGTTATTAATACTTTGGGAACTGCAAAAACAAACCAATTCTCAAAACAGAGGATGACAACACAATGAACGTTGTTATAAAACTCACCAGGGTGTGTGTGAGCCGTATAGTGATCAGAGGTGATCCTGACAAGTTCTGGGATAGCACTGGTGGTGGTTCTACCTTCAGAGAAATAAGGTAGCTGGTGGCTGTTATCAAGTGGCTTTTGTAGTTGGCTGCCTCAATAATCCTTGGAAGTAAATGGAAATAAATGGAAATAAATTTATTACACAACGGACAAAGGGCAGAGGTGAAAGAAGAAGCAGTTAGCTGGAACCCCACTTTGAGGAGTCACATTAGATTTCTAATTACTGAGGCAGCCACAGTTAAAGGAACTGAGCACAAGTACATCTGGGGAGCATCAGTGTAAGCTTAGGCAAATCCCTTCCCCTCTGTGACCTTCAGGGTTCTCATCTATATAATATGAAGGTTGAATAAATGGTCCTTTGAGTCTCTTCAGCTCTGGATCTAAGATCATGTGAATGACTTTATATTTTTACCCCTGAGCTTTGTAATTTTCAAATGAAGCGCATCTCCACAAAAGACTTAAATTACTAAGTGAACTATAGAATGTAGGCTCATTGAGGGCAGGAACTGATTTTGTTGTATCTTAGCACCATCTAGCCATAGTTACTGAACACTACGCTAGGTTCTTGATAATCAATTAGCCTAATAGAATGTAAGCTTGCTGAGGGCAAGGACCCCTTCCTCTCCTTCCTTCCTTCCCTTTCTACTTCCTCTTCCTTTCCTTCTTTCCTTCCTTTCTTTTCTCTCTCTCTCTCTCTCTCTCTCTCTCTCTCTCTCTCTCTCTCTCTTCTCTCTCCCTAACCCAGGGCCTGGCATAAATGGACAGCTAGGTGGCTCAGGGATAGAGTGCTAGGCCTGGAGTCAGGAAGACTCTGGCCTCACACACTATCTGTTTGCCCTGTCTGCCTCAGTTTCCTCATCTTTAAAATGAGCCAGAAAAGGGGGCAGCTAGGTGGCACAGTGGATAAAGTGGCAGCCTTGAATTCAGGAGGACCTGAGTTCAAATCTGGCCTCAGACACTTGACACTTACTAGCTGTGTGACCTTGGGCAAGTCACTTAACCCTCATTGCCCCACCAAAAACAAAAAACCAAAACCAAAAATGAGCCAGAAAAGAAAATGGCCAACCATTCCAGTATCTTTTCCAAGAAAACCCCAAATGAGGTCATCAAGAGGTAGGCAGGACCAAAAAAGTACTAAACAACAACATGCTTAATAAATGCTTGTTGACTGACTGAGTGAATCAATCCAGTGCTTATTAAACACCTACTATGTGCCAGGCAGTGTGCTAGGCATTGAGAATAAAAAACTGAAATAATCCCTGCCCTCAACAAGCTTACATTCTATTGGGGTTATATTTTATCTTTCTTATAAAATAAATGATTATATAGTTGACTTAAATTGAATGAAGCCACCAACCCAAAGGAAACTAAGTTTGATCAACATTAATCCTGACTCTACTGAGGGGAGAAGAAGTCATATTGATGGATTAACTCCATTAACTGCCTGTACCCGAATGATAGTCAAATGCTCATGCTCTCAGCTGAATAAGATAGATGGCCCAGTGAAGAGAGTACTAGACCTGGAGTCAGGAATACCTAAGTTCAACCAAATCTACTCCTCAGACACTTAGCAACTTCTACCCCTGGGTTGTTGTGAAAATCAAATGAGATAATACAGTGCCCCTGACATAGTAGGTGCTTTTTTGTTGTCCTGTCTTTTTGGTTATGTCTGACTCTTTGTGATCCCATGGGGGTTTTCCTTAGCAAAGATACTGGAGTGGTTTGTCATTTTCTCCTCCAAATAACTTCACAGATGAGGAAACTGAGGCAAACAGACTTAAGTAACTTGTCCAGGGTGGACACAGTTAGTTAAGTGGTCTGAAGCCAGATTTTAACTCAGAAAAATGAGTCTTCCGGAGTGCAGGCCAGCAGTCCTACCCACTGTACCACCATACTAGGTGCTTAATAAATGCATTTTCCTTTCTTCATTTTTAAAATTTGCAAAGCACTTATAATAATGATGATGATGATAGCTAACATTATATAGCACTTAACCATATGCCAGGCACTATGCTAAGCACGTTACAATTACTAACTCATTTGATCCTCACAACAGCCCTCAGAAGAATTTTCTATTATTATCCCACTTGACAGATGAAGAAACTGAGACACAGAGAGATTAAGGGATTTGCCAGGGTCACCCAGTAGGATTTGGACTTGTGTTCCTGATTCCAAGTCCCTCATTCTATCCACCATGCCTGCCACTTAGCTGTACTTATTGCTTCTATTGATTCCTGCAGCTCCCTCACAGTGTCCTGATGTATCATTTGCCTACACACAGCCTCCCTAGCTCCCTAGCTTAAGATGCCTTGTGTAAGAATATTGCAGCAGATGTTATGAAACCATCACCAGGATTTTCCCATCCAGCACTACTTTATGGGTATTAAATCCCTGCTGACCCAAGGAGTATTGAATCACTCATCCCATATGGTATCAGCTTCCATTTTTACATTTCTCAGTTGTTTGATATGGTGCTCTGTGTTTCCAGGTAGCATTGAACCATGAGAATATCATAACTGGATTTGGACTGAGATCTGAAATCAAATCCCATGTCTGCCTTTTCTATCCATCTTACCTTGAGGAAAATGCTTATAATCTTACTGGGCACTCAGTTTTCTCATTTATAAAATGATAGTATAGGACCAAGATTCTGAATTATTCCTCCTCACTCAGAATCTAAGATCCTGAGGAACTCACGATTGATTGGCCTTACCAGGGTTCCATCTCCCAGTAAAAGGGACCCTCAGTGGCACCTATTCCTGTGCCTCCTTCCCAGAAATGCTATAGTTCTAAACCTCCCTCATCTGGTCATTTCCTGTGTTTCTTCATTCCAACCCTTCACAACTGGGCTCCACATATCTTTCTAGGTTGATCACATATAGTCAAGTGCTTAGCACAGTGCCTGTCACACGAGAAACATTTAATCATTGTGTGTTCCCTTTCATTTCCTGATCTTCCCCCCTCTTTATACACTCCTCTGTTGTTGTTCAGTCATTTTTCACTCATGTCCAATTCTTCACGACCCCATTTGGGGTTTTCTTAGCAGAGATCCTGGAGTAGTTTGACATTTTACAGATGAGGAAACTGAGGCAAACGGGATTAAGTCACTTGGCCAGGTTTACAGTTTCTGAGACCAGATTTGAATTCAAATCTTCCTGACTCCAGGGCCAGCATTCTATCCGCTGCTTCTACTTAGCCCTCATATAGAACTATTATTGTAATGTTTCATAGGCCCCTTGGGACTGTGAATATCCTATTTTTCTTCCCCAAATGGGTTTGTCCAACATATGGATACATGCATACATTTCACTTAATATAGTCCTGGAATCCAGCCGTGATGTACGTGTGCCCCACACCCGTCCTCCCCATCCCTCACATAAAACAGTCGCTTATGTTTGTTTCCTTAGAAGGAACAGGCCTGAGTAGCCTGCCGGAGTTCCCCTGGAGTTGTAAATATGAAACATTCTCAATAAAAAAAAAAACTCCATAAAGGAAAAACACCCTCTCATCATTTATTATGCCAGGAAGATGCCTTTGACGAAACATTGCCAAGTACACAATGCTGCAAGGAGGGGCAGCATGAGCCTTTAGACAGACATTACCAGAATAGCATCAGAGCCCCAGAAGACCCAAGGGACAAGTGAGGGCCACTGTATCCAGATGAACCACCTTCTAGAGCAATGCTATTCTGAAGCCTAAGATCCTGTAGAGAAATTCATAAAACAATAAGAATCTATAAAAACAATAGGCAAGAGGGCAGGGTAGAGAAGGAAAAAGAAATTTACCTAATAATTTTGTTGTATATTTGATGTTCATTTTTTTTTTTTGCAGGGCAATGAGGGTTAAGTGACTCGCCCAGGGTCATACAGCTAGTAAGTGTCAAGTGCCTGAGGCCGGATTTGAACTCAGGTACTCCTGAATCCAGGGCCAGTGCTTTATCCACTGCACCACCTAGCTGCCTCTCTCCCTTAACTCTTGACTGATGTCACGGGAAGCCAACTTCAGACCTCTGATCTCCAGACAAAAATGCCAGCTAGCAACGTTATCCAGTGGATTCTCAGTTAAGTGTGTGTGGACCAGATGAACTTGGAGCTCCCTTCTAGCTGTGAGATTGTCATTCTTCTAATTAGTGGATGTTCAGCCTGGACAAGAGGAATCCCACTCTGCTACTTGCAAACCTGTGTAAGCTTAGGTGAGCCATTTTGGACTAGCTAAGCCTAGTTTCCTTGATAGGCAGTTAGACAAGATGTCTTCTAAACTCCCTTCCAGCTCTAAATGTACAAATTGAAGACTTAGGAAGAAGAGGAAAATAATCTTTAATCATTCACAGCCAAGGAAACCAGGAAACTCAGAAATGCCCAATAATTTGTGTAAGCTCACACAAGAAGCAAATAGCAGAGCTAGAATTTCTCTCCTCCAGGGCTAAATACTCCCCACTTCCCTCATCAGGGGCATTTAAGCAAAGGCTAGATGATCACTTTGTCAGAGAATGTCATAGAGGGCTGTTGTCCGGGGCCCCCAGTAGAACCAGATGGCCTCTGGCATCTCCTACAATTCTTAAGGTTCTATGACTCTGTATTCAGTTCCCTTGGGGCCACTGGAGTTATTAAAGAGAATGACACAGAAAGCATCTCACTGACTATTTTATGGGCCCAGAGCTCGAAAACATGTTTTTATAGCTCAGTGAAATTAGTATTCAGATGACATATAGACATGAAATAGACATGTTTTCTCAAATCAGGTGAATTGCATTTTTTTTTTTTTAATTTTCAAATTACTCCTTAGAGTGTTTTTTTTTTTATTTGGGGAAGAATTGAATCTTCAGAATGGATTTTGCCTGGCCCATACCTTCCCTCCTGTAAATCTCTCACCCTCCTGCCTGGCACAGAGTAGGCAGTAATAACATGTCTGTTGATGATTGATTCCCACAAGAGTCAGGGACCAGCTACCAAAGTATTCTGGGAAACCTTTTTCTGCTCCCCACCAAACGCATTTTTTCAACCTCTCTGCTGCCTAAATCCCCCCATTTTCTTGGCATAGGGTTGTTCAAAGAAGTAGGGCTTTTGGAATAGGGCACTGAGTAGGGAAGTTAGTAAGACAAGGATTTGCATCATACTCCTCAATACTCTTCGAGAACAAAGGATGAATTATAACAATAGATGAGAATCGCTTCAAGTGATCCTGAGTGAATGACCCAACCTAACAGCACTTTATTAAGCACCTACTATGTGCAAGGAGATGTGCTAAGCACTGGGGATACAAAGAAAGTAGTGGAATCCCTGCTCTCAAGGAGCTCACAGTATAATGAGGAACAGCATGCAAACAACATGAACAAGAGATAAACCAGTGTTGTTTGTCCCTCTATCCTCAAGAGGACCATGACAGATGAACATGAATTGCAGTGAATTGGATTTAAGTGAGGGAGGGCTGTGCAGAGTCACCAACTGCATTTTCTCTTCAGAGCCATCTGTGGTCCAGTGGCATGATATGTTATCAGGAAGACTGGAGATGGCCCAGGATGTTTAAGGCAATTGGGGTTAAGTGACTTGCCCAGGGTCACACAGCTAATAAGTGTCTGAGGTAAGATTCTCAGCTCCTCCCAACTTCAGGGCCAGTGCTCTATCCACTGAGCAACCTAGCTGCCCCCTAAACTGAGAGTTCATCTCATAGGGAAGGCACAAAGAGGAAGGAGGGCTCAGAAAGACTTTTTCTTTTGCCAAAGGTGCGACTTTAGCAGAGACTTGAAGGAAGTCAGGGAAGCAGAGAGGTGGACATGAGGAGGGAGAGTCCCAGCCAAGAGGGTCAGCCAGTGACAAAAGCTTGTAGTCAGAAGGGCCATGTCCCAGGAATGGCAAGGTCATTGGATGGCAAAGTTCATGGAGAAGAATAAGGCATGAGAAGACTAGAAAGGTGGGGGCAGGTTATGAAGAACCTTAGAAGTCAGAGAGGATTTTCTCTTTTTTTTTTTTTTTTTTTTTGGTGAGGCAATTGGGGTTAAGTGACTTGCCCAGGGTCACACAGCTAGTAAGTGTTAAGTGTCTGAGGCCGGATCTTGAACTCAGTTCCTCCTGACTCCAGGGCCGGTGCTTTATCCACTGCGCCACCTAGCTGCCCCCAGAGAGGATTTTCTATTCAATCATGGAGGGAATAGGGAGTTTATTGAATGGGGAGTTCACATGGTCAGACCTGAAGTTAAAGAAGGTCCATTGACAGCTGAGTGTAGGATGTAGTAGAATGGGGAGGGTCTTCAAGCAAAGCACTAACCAATAGCCTGTTGCAAGAGTCCAGGAGGGAGGTGATGAGGCTCTACACTGGGTTAGTGTGCTCTGTCTCAACCTTGTTTTCTCATCTGTAAAATGAGGGTAATAATAGCACCTATTTCCTAGTTGTCTTTTTTTTTTTTTTTTGCGGGGCAATGAGGGTTTAAGTGGACTTGCCCAGGGTCCACACAGCTAGTAAGTGTTAAATGTCTGAAGCCGGATTTGAACTCAGGTACTCCTGACTCCAGGGCCAGTGCTCTATCCACTGCGCCACCTAGCTGCCCCCTCCCTAGTTGTTCTTAAGGACTGAATGAGACAACTTACGCAAAACCCTTTGCAAACTCGAGAGTATAAATGATGATGATCTGTAAAATGTGGTCAATCACACCTCTTGCACCTATCTCAAGGACTGTTATAAGGATCAAATTATTATTTGTTGTTGTTGTTGTTGTTGTTGTGTTATAGCTGACACATATAGTTAGCAATAATAATTATCATAGGTATCCCATATAGCTAACAATAATTATTATTATATCTAGATAGTACAGTGGATGGAGTTCCAAGCCTGGAGTCACAGAAGACCTAAGTTCAAATTCAGCCCCAGACACTCACTAGCAATGTTGATCTGGAGAAGAAAATGGCCAGAACACTCCAGTATCTTTGCCAAGGAAAACCCCAACTGGGGGCAAAGAGAGCCAGACATGACTAAAATGACTGGATAGCAACAACAACCTAGAGTGACCTATTAGAGCTTGGTTACTGTTGGCATAATATGTAAGAATCTAGGGTACCTCCACATCACAATGAGGTCAGGAAAAATTGGGCACAATTGTACTGTACAACAACATATAGTATCCCACTAGGTGCCAGGCACTATGCTAAACACCTTAAAAATACTGTATCACAGGGGTGGCTACGTGGGCAAAGTAGATAAAGCACCAGCCTGGATCAGGAGGACACCAGCTCAGACACTTGACACTTACTAGCTGTGTGACCCTGCGCAAGTCACTTAATCCTCATTGTCCTGCAAAAAAAATACTCTATTATCTGATCCTCACAACTATATGGGTTGTTGGTACTATTATAATCCCCATTTTTATAGATGAGGAAACTGAAGCAAACAGAACCCAGGGTCACACAGCTACTAAGTGTCTAAGGCCAGAGATCTTCCTGACTTTGGGCCCTGCACTCTATCCACTGTTCCACCTAGCTGTCTCAAACAAGTTCATGTATATAAATTTTAGTATATGTATGTATATGTATGCATATATACATATATGCACATACATATACATATATATACATATACAAATCTATGTAAAGAGAGAGAAGACTTTGGTCTTCCACAGGCCTTCAAGCAGAATATAAATATCAGCTTCCATTGTTCAATTATCACTAGGGAAATTGATACTTTAATACTATCAGTCATGTCTAGGTTAGTGAGAATGAGTCTGACACTTCCTTTTCTGAGAATGATTTTGATCGACAAATGAGCACTGAGCACTTTGGAAGGACCTAAAAGGTTGGGAAAGGGTATCACTGGAGATTGGGGAAAGAGGCATACAGGAAGTACAGAAGGGGCTGGTGACCCTGAAGATAGACTTTCCCTACCATTGCCATTTTGATTCAAGCTGACTTGGCTGATTTTCTTCTAAAGTGCAAGAAGCACTGGAGAAAAGAGGAGAAAATTTACCCTGCCCCCTTCCTGGCAGAGGTGGAGGACCATAAGTGTCCTGTCACTGCATGTACTGTCAGACTCAGTTGACGTGTTGATTAGTTTTGCGGAATTGCTTTTTTTTTTTCTCTTTCACTTCTTGAATGAAATTCAGGTCATACTTTGTTACAAGGTATGACTCTCTGGGTAAGGGAAAGAGAAGGTATATGACCAGAAATGAATGTGATATAAAAGTAAAAGCTAGCAATACTTTTTTTTTTTTAATATTTTTTTTTTAGTGAGGCAATTGGGGTTAAGTGACTTGCCAGGGTCACACAGCTAGTAAGTGTAAGTGTCTGAGGCCGGATTTGAACTCAGGTACTCCTGACTCCAGGGCCAGTGCTCTATCCACTGTGCCACCTAGATGCCCCTAGCAATACTTTTTTAATGAAGTGCAAGGAGGATTTTCAGATTATAAGATTACAGTCATTTAATTAGATTGTTGTTGTTGTTGTTGCTATCATTTGTGTTATTGTTGAGTCATGTCCAACTCTCTGACCCCATTAGGGGTTTTCTGGCAGAGATACTGGAGCGGTTTGCCATTTCCTTCTCCAGCTCATTTGACAGATGAGGAAACTGAAGCAAACAGGGTTAAGTGATCTTGCCCAGGGTCACCACAGCTAGTAAGTGTCTCGAGGTGATTTGAACTCCGGACCTCCTGACCTCAGGCCCAGCACTCTATTCACTGTACCACCTACTTGCCCTAGTATTATTAAGCCTACTATTTGCCACTTTGTGGGAAGGCTCCTGAGATACAGAAAGGTGTACCATATGACTTCTGATCAATCACCCAGGGCACAATAGCCAGGACTCAAGGCCATCATTAGTAGATTTTGCAATCAAGGCAAGGTCAACAAGCATCTAATAAATGATTACAATGTGAGCTGGTTAACTAGCACTGATAAGCACCCTACTATATACCAGGCAATGGAAAAAGTACTGAGGATCAAGTAAGACAAAACCAGCCCTTTCGCATGAGGAGGTTACATTTAAGACTAAGTCAGATGAAGCACATGCTTGGGTCATGGAAGAGATCACCTAGTTATGAGGACTGGCAAAGCTCAGTCACCCCCCACCCTCGTTATGGCTCTACCCAAGAGGACTTTAGTCCAAGAAGGAATAACATCAGGAAGCATATCTCAAAGAACTTCCAAAAAGCTAATGTAGGGTGCAGCTAGGTGGCACAGTGGATAAAGCACCAGCCTGGATTCAGGAGGACCTGAGTTCAAATCCAGCCTCAGGACCACTTGACATTTACTAGCTGTGTGGACCCTGGGCAAGTCACTTAACCCTCATTACCCCCAAAAAAAACAGCTAATACAAAAATTAGAATGTGTACCCAGATGAGGAAGCTGAGGGGAAGCCAAAAGTGATAGGATTCCCCCCTTTTTAACTGCATAGAAACAGCAGGTAACAAGAAGCAGCCATCTCAGTGGCACACCTGGCAAACTGGAAATATTCTATAAAAGGTGATAATTAGATAATAATTCCAGGAGCTGACAATAGATGCAGCTATGGGAACACTAAGATTCCAATTTAGAAATTCATATTAAAGAATCCTTTTGCAGAGACCCTATTAAAGGAGACAGTAAGGGACAGTAGAAATCAGACAGGCTCGGGACTCAGAGACCTTGCTAAATCCTATCTATGAGGGGGCCGCTAGGTGGCACAGTGGATAAAGCACTGGCCCTGAATTCAGAGGCCTGAGTCAAATCAGGCCTCAGACCACTTGACACTTACTAGCTATGTGCCCCTGGGCAAGTCAATTAACTCTCATTGCCCCACCAAAAACAAACAAACAAAAAAATCACTCAAATCCATCTCTGATACTGCTGTGTGACCTAGGGCAAGCCACCTAACATCCCTGGCCTCAGTTTCCCTATCTGTAGAATGAAAGGATTGGACTAGATAAATGGCCTTTGAGGGCCCCTCCAGCTCAATATCTCTAATCCTATAAACCAATATCCCCCCTCCCCGCCCAGGTATCCTGAAAGCATGTTCAGAATGAAAGATACTTAAAATATTGCCCTTTTGTGATTACAAGATCACAGATTCTCAAGGTTAGCTATAACCATGGAGACCATTAATTCTAAGTATACCTTAGCAAGATTCCTCTTTCCTCATCCCCAACTCAAAGGCAACCTTTTCCAGGAAGCCTTCTGGGATTTCCTCCAGGTATGCAATGCCCTTTCCTCAAACCTCCCACAGCACTTTGCTTCCTGACTTCCAAATGCAATTATTAGGCAATTTGATTCAATTCAATTCAACAGACATTCATTAAGTGCTTGCTTTATGCAAGGTCCCACACTAGTCACCAAGACAAAAATGAAATCTCCCTGCCCTCCAGGAACTTATATTCCTACTAAAAGAATTCAACATGTACACAGGTAAACAAATCCAATGCATATACAGAGGAAGACACAATTTGGGGGGGGGGGGGGGCTAGGTGGAGCAGTGGATAAAGCACTGGCCCCTGGATTCAGGAGGACCTGAGTTCAAATGTGACCTCAGGACACTTAACACTTACTAGCTGTGTCACCCTGAGCAAGTCACTTAACCTCATTGCCCTGAAGGGGAAAAAAAAAAAAAATGGCACAATTTTTTTTTTTTTAAGAGGGAGATAGTATTAGCAATGAGGAAATTAGGAGAAGCCTCCGGGAGGAGGGGGCACCTGAGTTGTACTTTTGTGAACAGCTTTTTTTTTTTTTTTGGTGAGGCAATTGGGGTAAAGTGACTTGCCCAGGATCACACAGCTAGTAAGTGTCAAGTGTCTGAGGCCGGATTTGAACTCAGGTCCTCCTGACTCCAGGGCCAGTGCTCTATCCACTGTACCACCTAGCTGCCCCGCTGTGAACAGCTTTAACCATATTCTATTACCTAGAATATGTTTGTGTTCTTTATCTTCTCCCCCCTAAACACACCACCTGAGACCAGAAGGTCCCTGAAGGGAGACACTGTCTTCTCTAAACTTTGTACCTCCCCTAAGCCTAACACAATACTCAGAACAAATAAGAGACTTGATAAAATGTCTGACAAATGAGTCCCTTTGAAGACCCATTGTGAGACTGAGCCCAGCATAGGGAGAGCAGCCCACTTTGAAGTCCTACGCATGATGAATGTCATCATTCCCATTGGTGGGAAGTTTGGGGGGAGGGGGTTGTTTGTTTTATTTTTTTCCCATTTGATGAGCTGAAATCCGCCTCTTTGCAAAGTGACTGGTTCCCATGGTAGAACACCCACAGGAAATGCAGAATAGCACGCTTTCCTTCTGCTACCAATTACGAAGGTTCTGAATCAGCCTTCAGGGCCCATTCACGCTCACTCCATATAGCCAATCGGTTGCCTCATCTTGCCATTTCTATCTTCACAAGGCCCTCTCCCCTCTTTCCGTTCATACTGCCACCACCCTCATCAGGCCCTCGCCCATCCCTTCTTGTCTGGATTATTATCATAATTTCCTAATGGTCGCCCTGACTCGTGTCCCCCCACCCCAAACCTATCTTCACACAGTCACTGAAGAGATTTCCTAGAACATGTCAAACTTCTCAGCCCTTTTAGTAAATTGCAATTCTACTTCCATGATCAAATATCATAAACTCCTCCAATTACCCATTTAAAGCTCTTTACAATCTGGCTCCATCCCACCTTCCCAGCCATGTTATAGATAACTTCCCTCCAAACACTCAACAGCCAGTTCGTTCAAAGTAAGCTTCTTGGCATTCATCAAGCACAGTACTTCATCTACCACCTCCATGCCTTTTGCACCGGCTGTCCTATGCCGTAAATGCTCTCCCTCCTCCCCTCCACCTCTTGTTCTCTCTCTCTCTCTCTCTCTCTCTCTCTCTCTTTGTTGTTTTTTTTGGGGGTCGGGGTAGGGCAATGAGGGTTAAGTGACTTGCCCAGGATCACACAGCTAGTAAGTATCCAGTGTTGAGGCCGGATTCCAGGGCCAGTGCTTTATCCACTGTGCCACCTAGCTTCCCCTCTATTCTCTTTCAAAGCTCGACTCAAGTGTCAGGTTTATGCATGAAGCCTTTCTTCATTCCCCCATCTGCTAGCACCTTCCCTAACAAGGTTACATTCTGCCTGTTATTGACTATAGCCATTTCAGTGCATGTTACCGCCTCCATTTTCTAATCATTTTCTAATATATAAACTCCTTGAGGACCGGGACAATATCACATCTTTGTATACCTGCGCAAACCTGGCATGTGGAATTATTGTTGTTTGTCCTTTATTCTTTTGTTTGTTTGTTTGTTTTTTTGGTGAGACAATTGGGGTTAAGTGACTTGCCCAGGGTCACATAGCTAGTAAGTGTTAAGTGTCCGAGGCTGGATTTGAAACTCATATCCTCCTGACTCCAGGGATGGTGCTCTATCCACTGCACCACCTAGCTGCCTCCTTTGTCCTTTATTCTTGAAGAGAATCAATGGCATCAGGAAGGTGATTTGCTTGCAAGTGAAGTGGATTTATGTGAGGCAGGGCTGTGCAACATCACAGCCTCACTCTCTCCTCCAGAACCATCTGGGTCCAGTGACAAAATATAGATCAGGACAACTGGAGATGCCCACCCTGGCACATGCTCAGTGGTGGTATGATTAGTAATTCTGTGTCCCACCTCCCAAAACAGCTGATTGGCATGGGTTTGGGGAATGGGAAATGATTTAATATTAACTTAATCAGAACTTAATGAACAATTTGCTGAAGAAACGTTGTCTTGCTTTCTAAAGGTCAAGTAGTTGGTAAATGCCCTCTGCATTAGCCACTGTTTGATTTTTCTATGTCTCTATTTCCTACCACCTGCAAAAATGGCTGAGAACTCACTAGAATTTTAATTTTAGGGGTCATCATCCCAGAATCTCAGGATCTCAGAGACAAAAGACACCTCTGAAGCTATCAGTCTAATGGCCACCTGACTACAAACCCTCACTGCCCCATCCCTAACAAGCGGACATCCGTCTTTCTTTGAAGACCTCTAGCAAGGGGGAACCAACTCTCACCATATTTTCTTTGATTATTAAGTAGTAATGACTTTGGATGCAATATCTATTTTTAAAAAGTTTGAAGTCATCCATCATGTGTTAGAGTTCATAACATGATGTGATAGAAAGAACAATGGCCAAGAATTTAAGGAAACTTGGGTTCTAGTTCTGCCTCTCCTGCTAATTCATTGTGTAATCTGGGGCAAATCACCTAAACTCCCATGGACTCTGCTTTCTCACCTATATAATGATAGAGTTTCACTAGATGCCCCCTCAAGGTCTTTTCAGCTCTAAGATACTGGGAAAGACTCCAATGAGGAAAAATGAGGAAGCACCTTTTTTTTTTTTGAGGGGCAATGGGGGTTAAGTGACTTGCCCAGGGTCACACAGCTAGTAAGTGTCTGGGGCCAGATTTGAACTCAGGTACTCCTGAATGCAGGGTCGGTGCTTTATCCACTGCGCCACCTAGTTGCCCCTAAGCATCTTTTTTTTTTTAATTTAAAAAAAAAATGTGGTTTCACAGGGATCTCTCTGAAGGCCTCAGACCTAAAAACAGTATGTCAAAAAACTGGAAGGAGAGACACAGACTCAAGACCTAGAAGGTTCTGAATATTCTTACACTCTCCTAAGTGACTATGTCTGTGAGGTGCAAGGACAGTTTAGAGATAAAGCTCATGAAATGGAAGGAAGAGTGAACACTTTTTGAAGGTTTTCCAGTCATGCTTCAAATAATTGGTCCTAGATTTCTCAATGAGCAGCAGCAATCCAGACATTAATGCTATTTTCTTACGATATTCTGTTCTGTATCATATACATCTCTAGATCTATCATTCTATAAGGTACAGAGGGGGAAAAGACATCAAAATATCCCTTCCTTGCTCCAGAATCAGGTTTTTCTCATCTGGAAAATGAGGGACGGGAAAAGATGGGAGTTGATGGTCCTTTCCATCTCTGATGCTCTTGGAGCACATGAATGTTTCAGAAGGCTTAGTTTCCAATCAGCCTAAGCTACTTTTGGACTCTCTTCCTTTCACTCATGAAGGGAAACATCTGACAGCACTTAGAAAGACTCCAAAGAGAATTATGCTTTTCTGTGAGTACAGCGGATTATTTGCTAAAACCCAGGTGTGGTCTCTGGAGCCAAGGCAGATAATCTGGCCCATTTGTGGAAGAAGCATAATCTTCCACACTTCCTGCAAAGAGTACATTTGGGGTTTTATTGCCAGACTAGAAACAGCTTCAGTCCCAATTCTCCTAGCCCACAAAAGTTGGTTTCTCTTGCATACTGTGATGCTCTGTATGACTATTGTCCTAGTGATCTTAATTTGTGATCATAATATAATGACAATGGCATATCTATATACTTTATGTATGTTATCTCATTTTCAACCCCACAACACCACCTGGAAGGTAGGTACTCTATTATTCCTATTTTACAGAGAAGAAAAACTGAGGCTTGGAGTAGTTAAGTGACTGAGCCAGATTCGAACCTAGATTTTCCTGACTCCAAACCTTATGCTCCATGTCCACACCCCATGCTGTCTCATATGACTCCTGACTATAAAGAAAGTGTTGCACAGTGGCTAGAGCACTAAACCTGGAGTCAGGAAACCAACTCAGGTGTTTTATATCTCATGTTCATGTACAGTTGTTTGTATATTGTCTCCCCTACCTAATTATGAGCTCCTTGAGAATAGACACTATACTTTTTTTTTACCTTTGTTTGAATCATCAGCACTTAGCACAGTGTCCGGTACATAGTAGGTACTTAATAAATGTTTATCAACTGACTGGTAGACAAGGCAATCACATTCTTACAGCCTCAGTTTCTTGCTCTATAATATGGAGGTAATCATATTCCTTTTACATCCCTCATGAGGTTATTGTGTGGAAAGAATTTTACAAACCTTAAAACACTAAAAATGAAAGTTATTATTTATTAGGATTGATATGATTAACAAGTTAGTAATAACATTAATACTACTGATAATAAATGTAGCCTAAGAGTTCTCCTAAGACAAAGACAGAGTTGAATGTTATTTTTCTTTTTTTGTTGTTATTCAGAGAAGCTTTTCCAAGACCTTTGGGCAGAGGCATCTTTTGGGGGCAAGTCATCTATTTTGAACCATCCCTCTGATGCCCTTGAAGAATGAGTTAAGCAGATAGTCATGTGTCTCTCACCCTTTTCCCTCTCCCAGGTGCTGAAATGGAAACATGTATGCCCCAGTATTGAGCCAGCCTGGGCTTGAGGGAGAAATAAGATCAATAAAGTTGCTGACCTCTTCACTCTCCAAGTAGGATGCTTCTAGGTTTACAATCACATTTGTGTCTTATTGCTTCCAAGAGATAGCATGGTGTAGTGGATAAAACCCTGGGCCTGGAGCAAAGAAGTAAATTCAAATCCTGCCTTCACCTAATTATCTGGGTGTCCTTGGGCAAGCTCATAGCCTCTAAATGCCTCAGGCCACTCCCTAGGATTTATCTGAGGTCCTTTCCAGCTCTAGATGAACTACTCCCTATTAAATCATAGATGGGCAGTGGTCTGAATTAGTGAATGGAGTTCCCGACAGCAACAGATCCCTGCACTTGGGAAATAATATGTTTGGACTCCCCCCACCAAAAGGGAGGGAGGGAGGAAGGAAGGAAGGAAGGAAGGAAGGAAGGAAGGAAGGAAGGAAGGAAGGAAGGAAGGAAGGAAGGAAGGAAGGAAGGAAGGAAGAAAGAAAGAAAGAAAGAAAGAAAGAAAGAAAGAAAGAAAGAAAGAAAGAAAGAAAGAAAGAAAGAAAGAAAGAAAGAAAGAAAGAAAGAAAGAAAGAAAAGAAAGGAAAGGAAAGGAAAGGAAAGGAAAGGAAAGGAAAGGAAAGGAAAGGAAAGGAAAGGAAAGGAAAGGAAAGGAAAGGAAAGGAAAGGAAAGGAAAGGAAAGGAAAGGAAAGGAAAGGAAAGGAAAGGAAAGGAAAGGAAAGGAAAGGAAAGGAAAGGAAAGGAAAGGAAAGGAAAGGAAAGGAAAGGAAAGGAAAGGAAAGGAAAGGAAAGGAAAGGAAAGGAAAGGAAAGGAAAGGAAAGGAAAGGAAAGGAAAGGAAAGGAAAGGAAAGGAAAGGAAAAGAAATCATTGTAATGTACTGGTCAAATAGAGATAGCAAAGAATAAAAGATGAATAGCCCATATGTTCTCCTGATATTAGGGGTATTCTGGAGTCATTTCAAACCAGCTAATTAGAACTGATTGTTAAATTTTCATTGTGAGCATTTGCACTTTGGAAATTGGCAAATGTTACAAATCAGCACTCAATTTATTGTTTTGCTAATTGTCTAGATGTAAGAAGGTGATGGAGAAAATATTAATAATGCAGGTTAAATTAAAAGTGTGTCTAGTGTACTTTTTCTAAGCTAATTGTTAAACATTTACCAGCACACTGGTGTTATCCTAATGATGGCCAGAGAAAGCAAAGGAGCTGTATGTAGCATATTGATTAGAGAATTTAAGGGAGGACATAGGCAAAAGTTGTCCCAGATGGGCAGGCAATGGATAAACTGTATATGACATCTGTAATTCAAGGGAATATCCCCTTGGATGTGGTCACAGAAACACTGCAGTATACTTCAAATGTAGCATCCTCTACCTAACCAACCAGTGAATAAACATTTGTTTATTCATTTGCCTACTATGTTCCAGACACTGTTCCAGGCACTGGGCATACAATGACAAAAGAGAAACAATACTTTCCATGGAAGCCTCATCATGGTGTTCATTAGAGGTTAAATCAAGGCCACTTCCATGAGCCAGGAATTAGACCAAACCATGGAAGGTTTAAGAGCAGTAAGACCTGAGAAAGTGATGACTCTGGGCTTCTGGTATTGCAACCATCAGTTTCTAAAAATTAGCCCCTCGGGGCAGCTAGGTGGCACAGTGGATAGAGCACCGGCCCTGGATTCAGGAGGACCTGAGTTCAAATTCGGCCTCAGACATTTGACACTTACTGGCTGTGTGAACCTGGGCAAGTCACTTAACCCTCATTTCACCACCAGAAAAAAAATTAGCCCCTAGTGTGTGGCATCTAGATCTCACATAAGCATGTATCCTTCCTCTTCTGGTTGTTTAAAGATTCTGCACAAACAGTTCTGGATTCCCAGTTTGCAAAGCCAGGAGACCTAAATCAGTGTCTTGGTACCCTTGGATCAGCAGGAAAGTCCCTCCCCTGCCCAGGATCTCCCCACTCACACCCAGAAACCTCTCTCCCAGCAATTCTTTCCAGAGAGGCTGAAAACAAGAATGCTTTCAAAGAACAAGATGACGGATTAGAGGCTCATGGTTATCCTATTATTACTTTATGGCTGTCAGAAAGGGTCCTAATTCCATTGCCTCCGATAGACAATAATAAATTATTCAGTCTGGCTCAAAGGCAAAATGTAATGATTTACACATAGGGCCTTGTGAAATCCTCAGAGGACTACAGTTTGTATTTCTTTTCTTTCTTTTTTTAAGCACTAAGATACTTACCTGCTCCTGTTAATCATCTCCCTGTCACTAACAGTGAAGCACAAGGCTTTGAGAGCCCGAATTCTCCAGAAGAAGCATGTAACCATTGCCTGTACCCTGATCCCCTTTTCCCCTCGGGCCACAGAAACATATTCCTGGAAGACTTACTTTGTGTCAGTAGGCTGGATGTTGCTGAAACAAGGGTGCATTTTGTGATAGAGGAGGCCAACGATGGTAGTCCAAGCTGAAGAAGAGCAAAGTGACCAGAAGTTAACCTTTTAGGGTACGAATGGGATGAAGGAAGGCATGACATGCACTGAAATGGACCCAGATGTGCTAATTAAATAGCAGGGCCCTTCATACATCCTACTCATGTAAGGTGAGTTCATATGAAGATTCACCAAGGAGGAGCAGAGCCCCTAGGAAAGCCGGGGATGGGTAATGAATAGAGGTTACAATCCAAACTGGTTACTCAGCACTGCTTAGAGCTCAGTGGTGGAATTACTCATGCCCCTATGACAGTGGCCAGCTCAAGATAGTGTGTTGGTTATGGGATCAAGCAGGACTAACCCTGACTTGCCCAGGGTCACATAACTAGTAAGGGTCTGAGGCTGGATTTGAACTCGAGTCTTCCTGACTCCAGGCGCAGACCTGGCAATCTTTAGCTGACTTTTAAAAGTTCCCCTCTCTGCTAAAATAGCATGTGTATGGGGCAGTTAAAATCCGTGTGACCTTGGGAAAGTCATTTCCATCTCTTGGCTTCCTTATTATTATCTCCATTTTACTGGTGAAAAAAACCAAGTGAGACTCATAGAGGTGATAGGAGCTGCTAGTATATGTCACAAGCAGAATTTGAAAATAGGTCTTCCTGACTCCAATCCTAGTGTTCTATCTTATATAGTATTACAAGAATAAGGAATGGACTGGACTTCAGTGGTATGACACTCCTGGGTGGTAGACTATTTCATGTTCCAGTTCATGTTGGTACCTTCTCTAGAACTTACAAGAGAATTATTTTCCTAAACCAATGAGAAGTCAGATGACCTCAAAGGCAAAAAGACTCGGGTTCAAATCCCATGTCAGGTGGCGCAGTGGATGAAGCACCGGCCCTGGATTCAGGAGGACCTGAGTTCAAATCCAGCCTCAGACACTTGACACTTACTAGCTGTGTGACCCTGGGCAAGTCACTTAACCCCCATTGCCCTGCAAAAAAAAAAAAGCATGTGTGCATATGCGCGTGTGTGCATGCACCCATATTTCTGTCTGCATTCTTTGTAATTTCTGTTATTTGCTGTCTGCATATGGAATATTTATATTTCTTCAAGCTTGTGAGACAGATGCAGGTTTTACAAGTGGCAAATATCCCTTATGGCTTCTGCTAGATTCTGACTCTTCCTAATGTCACCCTTCGAAAAGTGAAGCGATATCCTGCCTTTGGTGTAGCAGAGATCACTCAGAGGGTTGGGCCCGGGATTGGCTCTGGGCATTTTTTTCTCCTTCACTTCTACTTAGGTCTCATGGTAAAGTTTTGGGAAGCAAGCCAGGTCCTTCAAGTTATCATAAGTTCATTCTCCATGTGGATAACTGTCTAAAGACAAGCTCCACATAGAACAGAAAGTCAAAGGGTGGGCAGCTAGGTGGCGCAGTGGATAGAGCACCAACCCTGGATTCAGGAGGACCTGAGTTCAAATCCTGCCTCAGACATTTGACACTTACTGGCTATGTGACCCTGGGCAAGTCGCTTAACCCCAATTGCCTCACAAAAAAAAAAAAGTCAAAGGGGGCATAAGGAGGAAATAATAAAAAAAGAAATCTTTCACACACTATTTTGGGCATTTCCCAAAAGTCATTTCCATATGATCTCAATTATTCCCCTTTCACGGCACACTCGGCAGTCACAGGCCTGAGCCCCCCTCCCACTTTAGGGGAGCTCAGTCATCAGAATAAATCAGGTAGGCAGCAAGTGGTGGGGAGACACTCCAATTACTTTTGGGCCACAGTAGCCATTAGCTTTATTTATTGGAAATGGAGGCTTGGCAAACAGTGATGGCTCTGAGTGTCTGTCTATGTGTCTGTCTGCCTGTGTATTAAGCTAAGCTGCAGATTAATTCATGTTTCCTCTTCTTAGCTCTATCCCATTGGTTAGATCTCAGTAAAGATGCTTTTAAAATCTCAGGAAATCTGCAGAATGCCTTTCAGACCTCAGAGAATGATGACTATTGGAAAAACAACAAATGGTGGAGAGGCTAAGGGGCCAGACTGAAATTGGGTAGACCTTGGTTCAGGCCGGCCTTTGACAACTGCTAGGTATGGAACCTTGCATAAGTTGTCTCTCTGAGTTTCAGTTTTGACTTATTTTTCATCTGTTGAATGAAAAAAAGAGACTACAAACCCTCAAAGGTCCTTCCTAGATATAAATCAAATAGAGAACCTCAAAGGCAAAAAGACTCGGGTTCAAATCCCATGTCAGATATATACAACTATTTTACTTATATCATCTGACTTCTCATTGGTTTAGGAAAATAATTCTCTTGTAAGTTCTAGAGAAGGTACCAACATGAACTGGAACATGAAATAGTCTACCACCCAGGAGTGTCATACCACTGAAGTCCAGTCCATTCCTTATTCTTGTAATACTATATAAGATAGAACACTAGGATTGGAGTCAGGAAGACCTATTTTCAAATTCTGCTTGTGACATATACTAGCAGCTCCTATCACCTCTATGAGTCTCACTTGGTTTTTTTCACCAATAAAATGGAGATAATAATAAGGAAGCCAAGAGATGGAAATGACTTTCCCAAGGTCACACGGATTTTAACTGACAGAGCCTGGATTAAACCAAGGCCCCAGACTCCCAAGGTTTTCCCCTAGACCACCTAAGGCAATTCTCCCTCATCAAGTAGGCAGGAGAAGGATTATTTTTCACCTTCTTATGGAGAAGAAAGTTGAGACAAAGAAATTAAGTGGCTTGACCAACGTCCCACAATTATTTACTGGCCTAGCCATAATTAACATACAGGTTTTCTGATTCCTTGCACCCTTTCCACAATAGGACATGTGTCATCCAAAGGACCTTGACTGGCATTAGAAAAAATAACACACCATTTACATTTTGATCATTCACAGAATTTCCCTGGGTTCTTGGAAGCAGTTTCCCTGGAGGCCTGGGGAAGTTTGACAGTGGTGTAGCCTCTTCCTAAAAGCCTTTCAGGTGTGAGCAAAGCGTAGCGATCGAGAGAGTTACTGAGTCTGCCCAGCCATGGCCTTCCTCGTCCAGTCACTACTTACCTTTGCTATGGAAGGCTTCCCGAGGAATTTCAATGTAGCTCTGTCCCTGGGTGGGGAAGCGGTAGTGGTGAGATGTCATCGTCTCTGGGGGCACTTTGGCCAGCGAATACTCTGCAAGCACAAACCAGCCAAGAGGAAGATAAAAATCAATAACCTTTACTGCCCGATTCCCCCATAAAGTGGAGTTTGCTCTCTCAACAGCTACTGTAAATCTCGATTGTAAAAACCCAGCTGTTTTGTGAGGAAATAGAATGATCTCCCTTGGGAGGATGATTACCTTTGGAAGATGACTCCTTTAAGGAAAAAAGATATGGGGGAGACATTCTAAAGCAAGTCACTTGATGGCGTGTCTGCGGAAGACTAACTGGGGTGTCACAGAGACCCCAAAGTTATCACAACAGCCTTTGCTCTTAGGAGTCATTGTAAAGTTCTGAATGCCCCATTTGGGACACCGCCTGAGGACAATTTGTGCCAACCCACAGGCAACTCACATAAGATTCATGGTGTCTTCTGGATGACTTATATTGAATAGCTTGCCTTCTTAAAGGGAGGAGGGAGAAAGGAAGAGAATTTGGAGCACAAAGTTTTTCAAATGGACGTTAAAAATTATTTTTACATGTAATTGGGGGGAAATAAAATTCAAAATAAATGGAAAAAACATAGCTCTTTAAAAAATTTTTTTTAAATACTAAAGTATAAGATTCATAGTGTCTGCTCCTTTCTGGGCTCCCAGTGGAGCCAGAATAAGAGATAAGGAGCCAATAAATAACAAGAGATGGGGGTCATTTACTCATCAGCCACATAAGCAATTGTATTAATATAAAAACATTGAGAGACAGACAGCTATTGAAACTGAGTCATGGAACAATTAACCTTATGTTGTACCAGTTATCCCATCATATCAAGAGGGTCCTAAGACATAATGTCCCTATCTAGGGAGATAAAGATCTTTAAACTAGAAAGGCAATAGTGTATCTAGTTTTATTTGACTGTTCCTTCAGAGAAATAGATTGCCACTGAACAGTTCCAGCTGATTCTATGAAACCTTGTTCTCGACTCTTTTATTCTCAATTCCTTTATCCATCTCCAGGCACTGCTACTTCTATTCTCTTGCTCTGAATGGAGAATGTGGCTTCAATTAAGCGATTTCAGCTTCCAAGGCAGCAGGAAAATGCTGACATCGGCCTGTTCATGCGCCACTGACTTGAATACATCTGTCCTGTTTCTAGCCGTGTTTCCACAGAGCGTCATTTCATACACAACAAGATAGCTTCAGAAAATCTCCTGTAGGCTCCTAATTGCGCCCCATTGTGGTGTACAGGTAACCCAGAGTTCTCAAAGACTAGGCCGACTGGTGGCAGGATCTAGCGGGCACTATCAACCTGAAAAGACTTGGACCCAGATATAGACTGTTATCCAAAGACTAGCTTACTTAGCTAAATGTGGAGTGACCCATTATCCAAACATGGGCCCCCAGGCCATGAAGGTGTTAGCTACAACTCCTGTGGAGCAAGGTGTCCAAGGGTTAAGATCTACATGATAGGGATGGAAGAACAGCTAGCTGGCACAGTGGATAGACTGTTGGTCCTGGGGTCAGGAAGATTCATATTCCTGAGTTTAAATCAGGCCTCAGATGCTTAATAGCTGTGTGACCCTAGACAAGTCACTTAACCCTGTTTGCCTCAATTTGCTCCTCTGTCAAATGAGCTGGGGAAGGAAATGGAAAACTGCTTTAGTATCTTTGCCAAGAAAATTCCAAATGGAGTCACAAAGAGTCAGATATGAATGAAAATAACTGAATAAAACTGATTTATATATGTCACACACATCCCCTCCCCCATAGAATAGAAGCTCTGTGAAGACAGGAACTGGATTTGTCTCTTTTTTAATTCCCAGAATTTAGCACAATTCCTGGAATATAGTAGGTACTTAATAAATGTTTATTGACTGACAGATTGGAAGGCTAGCTAGTCTCTGAGGTCCTTTCCAGCTGGGACACTCTGTGGTGATATATCTTAATAAATGTTTATTTTTTTTTTAGTGAGGCAATTGGGGTTAAGTGACTTGCCCAGGGTCACCCAGCTAGTAAGTGGTAAGTGTCTGAGGCCAGATTTGAACTCAGGTACTCCTGACTCCAGGGCTGGTGCTCTATCCACTGTGCCATCTAGCTGCCCCAATAAATGTTTATTGATCATTGGTGGGATGAGGAGGGAGGAGTGATGCTGGTACTGGCACCCATCTTGATGCAGCTCCCAACCTCCATCATACACTATTTATCATCCCTCCCCATTCTAGACCTTAAAGAAGCACTGAATACTGATGCCAGATCCCCTTTACCTGCTACTGAAGATGAGCCCTGGACGGTAACTGCAATTTTGTACGTTTGCAGATTGTAAGCTATGTGCCACAGAACTTTGTCGATGGTGTCAATCAAACCCAACACAGCAGAAGGTTGCTGGGGAAAAAAAGAAAACGGGAGATTGATGAACGTTGGTGTCATTTAAAAATCACATTATATTGAGAAACGTTATGCCAAGGGAAAAGTTGACTTAATTGGAGGAAACATTCCACTGAGATCAATGTGGATTCTCCATTAAGAAGTGGAATGGAAAATGCACTGGTCTTGACTCAGAAGAGCCAAGTTCAGATCTTACTTTAAATGCTTGCTAGCCATGTGGTCATGGGCAATTTGTATAACTTTGAAAGTTTCATTTCCTTCATCTGTAAAATCAACCTCTTAAAGTTAAGATCTAGACATACCTTTGGTTGTTGTTCAGTCATTTCAGTAGTGTCTGACTCCCCATGACCCCTTTTTGGTTTGTTTTTTAAAAAATTGTTTTGCAAAGATTCAAGAGTTGTTTGCCATTTCCTTCTCTAGGTCATTTTCCAGATGAGGAAACTGAGGCAAAGAGAAGTAAGTGACTTGCCCAGGGTCACACAGCTAGTAAGTGTCTGAGGCTGGATTTGAATTCAAGAAAATGAATCGTCCTGATTCCAAGCCCAATGCTCTATCCATTGTGCCACCCAGCTGCCCCTGCATACCTATAAAGAGCTATTTAAATGTGACTTTACTATTCAATAAACCTTTCTTAATCACTGATTATGGGCTATAAACTATGCTAGATAGTGGGAATGAAGACAAATTAAAAACCCAATCCCTGCCCTCAGAGAGCTTATTTTCTTCACTCTTGTAGAAGCCCAGGTAGAAAAAGAAGCCATTTTCACCCATTGATGAATTGATAGGAATGCAACCTTGCTGATAATATTCTAAATTTCAACGGCACATCCAAGTTTATTTAAAAAGAAAAAAGAAGGTATTCAGGCCCCATTTGTCTTAGGGCTTTTTAAATTTCCAACAGAACTTTCAGATGTTATATTTCATTACAGTGTCCTAGGAGGTCACTGACTCTAGCCCCTTTAATTTGTAGCTCATAGGGTCACAAATTTAGACATTGGAGGAACCTTAAGAGTAACATCTAGTCCAATCCTCTCATTTTACAGATGGAGAAACTGAGGAATGAAGGGGGTAGGTGACTTGCTCAGAGTCACCCAGCTTTAGTGTCTGAGATGGGGAAACCGAGGCACAGAGAGGCTGAATTGCTCATCCACAGTTAGAGAGCTAGCAAATGGCAGAACTGGGCTTGGTATCTGGGGCCTCTGATCCTAGATCTGCTGATGTTTTCACTGAGCACATGATGGCATTTCCTCCTTGGAGAAGCCTGCATTAGCTTCGACTCTTATTATTCTCCTAAATTTAACTTATGTCTTTTCCCAGGATTATAAGTTCCTAGTGTGGGGCGGCTGGTGACACTCTGAGAAAGTACCTCCTTTGTTCATTGTCAAACAGAAAAAAAAGCAATCCAGAGGGATCTGCCTCCTTTCCCAGACTCACCTTCTACCCCAAAGAGCAAAAGCTTCTAAGGTAGCATTTCATGGGTTTATAAGGTTTAAAACTGGAACAGCTCAGAGATAGCCTGGGCAACGGATCAGGAGAACAAAGGCTTAGAGCTAAAAAGGGAGCTTAGACGTCTTAGTTGGTCATCGGTCAATAAGCACTTATTAAGAACCTCTATGTTTTAGGCATTGTGCTAAACACTGGAGATATAAAGGTAGAAGAGCATTACAGCTTAAGGATGGGAAGGACAGATAAGGAAACTGATGCCTGGAGGGGTTCAATGCCCTGTCCAAAGTCACACAGGTACTAAAGAACAGGGTCACGATTTGAACCCGTGTTCTTTGCCTCCAAACCCAATATTCCTTCCATTTTACCATTCTGCTTCTTGATCCAACTGCTTCATTTTACAGAGGAAGAGACTGAAGTGTTGGGTAGGAAAGTTAGGGTAAAGGGTGGGAAGCCAACCACCACCACCGCCCACATAGTAGGCAGCAAGGTCAATATATAAACCCAATCCAATCCAATGCTGGTTACACAATACCACACTATTATAACCAATTATTCAATAAACATTTATAAAGTGACTACTATGGACAGCAATTCTGGTGCCCAGGTGACAGCAACAGACTCCAGGCAAATAGCATAAAGGTATCCTTAAATCAACTTTGTAATTCATGATGTGACAATAATACAGACAAATTCAAGTTGAACAATATGTGTAGCCACTATAATTTGCATCCTCTAAATGTCGATGCCCTGGGGACCATGTCTCAACTGCCCCACCCTAGTTTCAACTCTCTGCTGCCACCATCTGCCCATGCATCCAATACCAATCTTCCTCCTGCCTCAGTTAGAACTGTCTATTGGCTTCCAAACTCCTCTAGAGCTCTCCCACAACTCGATTTCCCATGACACTCTAACAAGCTGGAAATAGAAAAGAGAGCTCAATTTTAGAAATCTTCTTCCAGGCCCATTGCCTGATTTCCAATAGGCTCAGCATATAATGGTGCAATGTCTGGCATGCATTCCCGTTAGGTGATGACTGATTCATCCATTCTGTTCAATGCATACAGAGTAGGAGAAAGGAACATCTGAGCCAGGACGTTTCATGATTATTTATATTCTGCAGCAGAACGTTTGTGATAAGTTCATTTAAAATTATATATAAAACACTACTTTTCAAGTTCTCCTTTTGGCAATCCTTTAAATGTCTCTCCCATGTGGAAGGAAACCAGGAAACATTCACTCTCCCATGCTCCCAATACACTGGGGCAACTCTTTGGTGAATTCCATTGGCCCAGGCTTTGAACAAGAAATGTCTTTTCCACCCTCATCTAATTTGGTTTCTCTAATTTACACAAGACATCCTCCCTCAATGGCTCACCATCTGTCCCCTAGTTCTTTTCGTTCTTCCTCTCCTTGCCAATATAAACCACAATGAGTTTTTATGCTTCTATTTTCAAAAAACCCACAGAATTAATTCATTTTCTGTACAAAAGGCAAGTAACTACAAAGCAAACTAAGAATTATTGGCTTCCTCCCAGATTGCCTCTGATCTTTGTTGGGCTACAAACTGAGGTGTTTGCAGGGTAAACGATCAGAGGTTGAGCAGTGTAGCTAGCTAAAAGGGCCAGGAAGACCTGGGTTCAAGTCTTACTGCTGACATAGACTAGCTTGGTGACCACAACAAATCATTAAACCTCAGTGCTGGCAAGGAATTCTCTAGTCCAGGAATTCTTGATCTTTTGGGGCCTCTTTTGGAATCCAATGAAGAATATGGAACCCCTTCACCAAATGGTTTTATTTTCCCTACTTGGTAGAGTTTTTTATTTTATTTTTAATTCATGGAATAAAACAAGCATTTCCATAACATGGTGCAATAAAGAAGATGATTGCAGATGAAACTGCAAATCTTCTATGCACAACTTGTTATTTCTTTCAAATATACAACAAAATAATCATGTCAATTTCTTTTTTGTCTTCCCTCCCTTCCCCCCTCTCCCTCTGCAGAGAGGGCTACCATTAGACACAAATAAGTAAAATGCTTTTTAAACACAAAGGATTGCAAAGGAAATCAATTAGATTAAAATACAGCCGTCAAAATATTTTTTAGAAAGGTCACAGACTCCAGGTTAAGAATCCCTCCTTAAAGACCAAAAGTTGCATAAGTTAATCTGTGTTGGTGGAAGGAATCTCCATATAGAACTCACAGATCAGAACCAAGAAAGAGAATTAGTGAGCAGCATAGTCAAGCCCTCTATTTAAGCCTCATTGTGGTGTGTGTAGGTAACCCTAGGTTCTCAAGTATTATGCCATCAGTGACCAGGACCTAGTAGGTCCCTCCAGGTTGTTGTTGCTGTTTAGTCATTTCAGTCATGTCCGACTCTCTGTGAACCCATTTGGTATTTTCTTGCCAAAAGTCCTGGAGTGGTTTGCCATTTCATTCTCTAGCTCATTTTACAGCTGAGGAAACTGAAGCAAATGGGGTTAAGTGACTTGTTCAGGGTCACACAGCTCGTAAGTGTCTGAAGCCTCATTTGAACTCAAGAAGATGAGTCTTCCTGATGTTCCAGCCCAGCACTCTGTGCACTATGGCTTAACACCAAGTTAGGTCCCTCCAAAGCCCCCCCAGGATTTGAGTAGGTTTCCAGTGATGGACTGAATGTATTGTCATCAGCCTAGATCTATTTCCCAGGCATTCATCTTGGCTCAGCCACCAAGAAATGATTTTTTCTGACCTAGCACTTGCTGAGAGGTGGTGTGGCCTGGTTAGAAAGAACTAGCCTCAGAGAGCTGGATTCAAGTCCACCTCTGACTCCTACTCTTTTGTGTGACTCTGGGCTAGTTGCTTATTTTACAGTGTCTCAGGCAATTCCCTAAGACTATAATTTTCAGAGCAGGTGCCAACCTGCATCAGCAGAGGGAGTTAATTCCCTATGCCAATGAAAACACAAGTCTGGAAAAAGAGAAGAGGAGGGAGGGAGGGAGGGGAAGAGGAGGAAGGGGAGGAGGGGGTAGAGGAGAAGGGGAAGGGAAAGGGGAAGGGAGGAGAGGAAGGGGAGAAGAAAGGGGAGCAGAGGAGAGGACAAGAAAGAGGAGAGGAAGGGGAGGAGAGGGGAGGATTAGAAAAGTAAGGGGAGGAGGGGGAAGAGGAGGGGAGGGAGAGGGAGACAGACAGGGAAAGGAGAAGCAAGAAGAGAAGAGGAGAGGCGAGGCGAGAAGAGAAGAGAAGAGGAGAGAAGAAGAGAGAAGAGGAGAGAAGAGGAGAGAAATAGAGAAGGGGAAAGAAAAAGGGGGAGGGGGAGGAGAGGGTGAAGGGTGGGAGTGTTGGAGAGGGAAGGGTTAGGAAAGGGAGGGGATGGGGAATAGAGGAGAGGAAAACTCAATAACTCATGAAGGTGATATTCTTAGCAAGAGTTCTTAATCTATTCTGAGTCTACACAGTTAACATGAACTGAGTTACTTCCCTGGTCATAAGACCCTAGAAGAGGAACTCATTTTTTTCAGATACAGCAGGTCTTTGTGTGACATTTCAAGGGAGATAAATGGAAGCCCAGACAAGTTTTGGAGACCAGGCTGACTTAATCTTACCTCATATACGTCTGTCCAAGCTGGGAGGTGAAGCACCTCTCCCACGGTTTCTAAGAAGGTCTAAAGAGGAAGAAAATAATTCTGCTTAGTGTATGTCCTGAAGACTCTACGTAAGCAATATTAGGCAATATCAATCCATCAATCCACAAGTATTTACCAAGTGCCTTCTCTGTGCCAAGAACAGCACTGGCACTGGACATATATAAAGAATGAAACAATCCCTCCTTTCAAGCTTATATCCTAATGAAGGAGACAAGCACAAATAAAATATATACAGCATAAATACAAATAAATATGTAGTTAAAAACAGCATATGTTGGGAGAGAGGGCACTGGCAGTTGAGCACATCAGGAAAAGTTTCATAAAGAAGATGGCACCTGGGCCGTACCTTAAAGGAAGAAAGGGTCTCTGGGGTGGTGGTGAAGAGGGAGTGCATTCCAGCCTGACATGAAGATGGGAGTGCAGAACAGAAGGAAGGCCAGTTGGCTGGACTGCTAAGTATGGGAGGGACAGGAATGTCCAATGAGGCTTGAAAGATAGATCAGGGGCATGTGGTGTAAGACTATTTAAAAGCTAATGGGGGTGGGGGCAGCTAGATGGCGCAGTGGATAAGGCACCAGCCCTGGATTCAGGAGTACCTGAGTTCAAATCCGGTCTCCAACACTTAACACTTACTAACTGTGTGACCCTGGGCAAGTCACTTAACCCCAACTCCCCCACAAAAAAAAAAAAAAAAAAAAAGCTAATGGGGGCGGCTAGGTGGCGCAGTAGATAAAGCACTGGCCTTGGATTCAGGAGTACCTGAGTTCAAATCCGGCCTCAGACACTTGACACTTACTAGCTATGTGACCCTGGGCAAGTCACTTAACCCCCATTGCCCCGCAAAAAAAAAAAAAAAAAAAAGATTTTAAAAGAATTAAAAAGCTAATGGGATTAGATGCAATTTTTTTCAGAAACATGTGTTGCATTGATGTTTGTGTGTTCGGAGAGGGGCACTGAGTTGCTGAAGGTGCAGAAGCTGGTGTACTATGAGGACCATTTGAAAGAACTGGGGTGTTTAGTTACAGAATCATGGAAATTTTAGGATTGGCCATGACTTCATTGTCCATCTAATCCAACTCATACATGAAGATGTACCCAATGAGTGGTCATCCAACCTCTGAAGACTTCCAAGGAAAAGGGACCCAGCATCCCCTGAGGCAAGCCACTGCAGTTTGAGACAGCTGTTTGTCTTAGGAAATCTTCCCTGACATTGAGCCCAAATTGTCCTCCTCATAACTTCTACCCATTACTCCTGGTTCTGCTCTGTGGGGGCAAGCAGACCAAGGCTAACCCTTCCTCCAAAGGATAGTCCTTCAAATGCTTGAAGACAGTTTTCAGGACACCCTTGAATCTTCTTCTCCAGGCTAAACATGCCCATTTCTTTCAATCAATCCTCATACAACATGAACCCAACACCCTCCATCATGCTGATTGCCATCTTCTAGACACTCTCCAGGTATTAATGCCTAAGGAAGAAAAGATGTGACCTCTCCCTCAATTGTTAGTATTCCATTTGTCAGCAAAAAAATATTAAATATATATTATATATATATATAAGTTTTGTGCATACATGTTGCCCACCCTTCCCTCCCAGTAGAATATAACCCCCTCTTTAGAGAACAGGAACTGATTTATTTGGTCTTTGTGTCTCCAGTGCCTAACACAATACCTGGCACCAAGCAGATAATTTAATCAATCCATACTGAATTAAATTCAATTGAATTGGATTCGGTTAAGGTTGGATTAGATTGGATTGAATTGGATTGGATCGGGATAAGTATGGAATGATGGGGGAGATTTGGAACACACTGAACTACTTGGCAGTTTGGACTGAGGTACAGAGAGGGAGAAGGGATGGAAGATGCTTGCCCCTAAATATTAGTTTCAGGGAATCAACTTGAGAGATTTGTCCAGTCTGGCATCATGGAAACAGCAGCAGACCGAGGGTCAAGGCAACTGCGTTCCAGCCCCATGTCTTTTATACTTTGCCCTTGCCCTCTCTGGTACTGTCTTTAGGTCTGAAAAACAAGTTTTGACTATACAATCTCTAAGGTCACTTTCTGCTGTAATTCAGTCTTTTGATTCTAAAGCAAGTAGGTGGGGTGGAGGTCGTCTCAGAAATTCCTGAGTCTGGCAGAGTTCTGCTTGGGCAGAGTTTAGGGCATAGGTGAGGATCACTGGCTCCGTTTATCAGCAGGTAGATTGAGTCACTGCCATTTGTTTCTTGTTTCCTTTGTTCTTTTTTTATTTTTCCCCATTTTATTCCCAACAGAGTATTGGCAAGAGTAGTGGCATCTCAGCCGAATGTTCCAGTTATGCACAGCTTATGAAATTGATGGTTTTAATTTGCAGCAATTAAATATCGAGCGGCTGCCGCTACAGTATTAGGTGTGAGACAGATTCTTCTCATTAGCAATAAATAAATAACACAACAAGCACTGTTGGGGAGTTGTGGAGAGGAGGAGGTGTTGTTTTTTCTGTTAACACTCAGAGTTGTCTGTTGTTGTTGTTGTTGTTGTACCTGGTTCTTCCCAGCATCATAAATTGTCTGGAATGATTTTGTGGGATGCTTCTTAGGAAATCAGGTAACTACCTACCTGGACTACATCTTGGAAGATACACCAGGGAATAAAGCAACATCAGCCAATGAGCAAATATTTATTAAACAACTACTCTACAAAAGGCCTTTTTCCCCCACTGAGTCTGAGAAGTCTGCACTGAAAGAATTCAATAGGCATAAATTAAGCACCTACTATGGGCCCGGAACTGTCCTTGGTGCTGGAAATGCCTATTTTTTTAAAAACCAAACCCTTTCTACCTTCAAGTTGTAGAGTTAGGATCCTGAAACTGTGCTTTCATTATCTAATCTAGGGGTGTGTGTGTGTGTGTGTGTGTGTGTGTGTGTGTGTGTGTGTGTGTGTGTGTATGTACATACATATGTGTGTGTAATCATTATCTATATCAATATACATTTTCAATGATGACACTGTCTCTATCTAGCCAGTCCCAGAATCCCAACCATGGCCATTTCCCTTTCTTGGATAGGTACTCCTCCACTCCTCACTCCCACACATACCTCTTACAATAAATTAAAACCACCATTGTTTCTGGAAAGGCCATGTCAGTGACCCCATTTAAAGAACCTCTAACCTTCCCTGTGAGACAACAGTTCTTAGCTGTTTTTTTGCTTCATAGGACCCTTTTGACAGTCTGATTAAGCCTGTTAACCCCTTCTTGAAATCAAATGTTTAAATGCAAACAATGCCAAGGATGACAAAGGAAACAAATTAGATTGAAATCCAGTGACCACTTTTTTTAAAAAAAAAACAAGATCATAGACCCCAGGTTAAGAAACCCAATAGTTTGAGGAGGAGTTCCCTGTATTTATTAGCTTCAGAGTACATGTAGCCTGTTATAATAAAAATTATTATCAGGAAAACTAGGTTTCTAATCCAAAAACAAAACCTTTCCTGGCTACTAACTCCCCTATATGTTTTCCCCCATTAGAATATAAGTTTCCTAAGGGCAAGGATTGTCTTTGCTTTTGTCTCTGTATCCCTAGCATTTGGTATGGTGAATGGCACATAGTAAGTGTTCAGTACAAATATTTTCATTCATTCCAAGGCGGGTAATGAAGCGCTATCCCTAAAGGAACCTCTCTCTACCAACCTTCAAAAATGAAGATATAGATATGTAGATATAGCTTTAAACCAGAGACTTACCCAGCAATGAGTTCTTTTAAAGTTAAAGCAGCCTGGTGCATTGATGTTCAAATGGTGCGTGGAAATATATGCAAATGATCTGAGAAGTGGCTTAGAGATCTCTGTGTTCTATCCCAAAGCAGACTTCAGAAATCTCTGCTGTGTTCTTCTCACTGGAGGCTGTTTTGGTAATGAATCTTCCCAGCATGCCCCCATTTGATGGAGCGTTCAACAGCCATTGGACTTGGTTTCCCCAGTAGTAAACAGAGTAAGAGTATTTCAAAGTTTTTTTAATCTTCAGGGTTAGGAAGGAGGGGATTCATTGGTTCAGATAACAAAGAAATAAAAAATCTTTAAAAACTCTTTTCCAGTGTTCCTTCCATTGTTCTTGATCTCATAGCCCTTCACTCCCTGTCCTACACACAACATAGGAAAGGTTTTGTACCTCTGATTTCAGAGTCTTCTAAACATTTCCAGGTGTTATGATCATGGATTTAAAATTGGAAGGGGGCAGCTAGGTGGCGCAGTGGATAGAACACCGGCCCTGGAGTCAGGAGGACCTGAGTTCAAATTTGACCTCAGACACTTAACACTTACTAGCTGTGTGACCCTGGGCAAGTCATTTAACCCCAATTGCCTCACCAAAAAAAAAAAAAATTGAAGGGATGGAGAGCCTTCCCACACACACACACAAAAAGTTACCTTCCACCTACTCTCTATCTTGGACATAGCTACTTATTTACCTGTTGTCTTAGAATATAAAATTCTCAAGGTCAAGAACTGCTCAGTACTTGATGCTCAGTACTTGGAACTCAGAAAGTGCTTAATAAATGTTCACTGATTGATTACTTTAGTCCAAACCCCTCATTTTACAGGTAGGGAAACTGAGACTCAAAGAGGTAAGTAATGACTTCAAAAAATGTATGCTCCTTTAGTATCTATTTCATTTTTGGCTTTGTATCCCAGCATATAGCAGGGATTTATTAAATGTTTATGTATTGCTTGACTGCCCAAGGTCACAAGAAGAGTAACAGAGTTGGGGTATGAACTCAGCTCCCCTGACACCAGAGAAACTGATCTTTCTATAGTATTACATCTTTGCCGAGTTCCCAGTGTGAATACTCCACTTTGTCCATTCCCCCAGCATCCTCATTTAATTGGTGAATAATTAATGCTCGGTAAAGGCAGAATTTTGAAGAAATATAGCTACAAAGCCAAAGCAGACTTCTAGGGAGAGTTGCTCTCAACAGAGTTTAGTACATACTATTAGCATTTAATGTACAAATTTCCCCAAGCACAGGGCATCCAGGGAAGGAAAAAATTAGCCCTTCTTCTCCCTTTCCATTTATGAAGTATTACTTATGTCATTGGTCTTGACACATTTTGGTAGGAGTAAAAGAAAGATGGAAGGAAGAAAACAAGTATTTATTAAGTGCCTAGTATGTGCTAAGTGCATTACAAATATGGCTTCATTCTATCCTCTCACCACAACCCTAGGAAGTTGGTGCTATGATGATCCCCATTTTTTTCTTAAAAGTTGATGTATCATGAATGTAATGGAATAATATTGTGCTTTAAGAAACAATGTGCAGACAGAATTCAGAGAAACCTAGAAGGACTTACATGAACTGATGCTAAGTGAGATGAGCAGAACCAGGAGAACATTGTATACAGTATCAACAGCATTGTGTGTTGATCAACTGTGATAGACTTCTCAGCAATACAATGGTCCAAGATAGTTCCAAAGGACTCATGATGAAAAATGCTCTCCCAATCCAGAAAAAAAAAAAAAGAACTGTGGAATCTAGATGCAAATTGAACCATACTATTTCTATTGTTTTTCTTTTTTGAGGTTTTTTCTTTTTTGCTCTGATTCTTCTTTCACAGCATAACTAATGCAGAAATATGTTTAGTGTGATTGTACATGTATAACCTATATCAGATTGCTTGCTGTCTTGGGGAGGGGGGAGGGAGGGGAGGGAGGGGAGGGAGGGAGAAAAATTTGAAACTAAAAATCTTATAAAAACAAATGTTGAAAACTATCTCTACATGTAACTGGAAATAATAAAATACTTTTTAGGGGAAAAAAGTTGATGTACCCGAGGGCACCTAGGTGGCACAGAGGATAAATCACTGGCCCTGGATTCAGGAGGACCCGAGTTCAAAGCCGGTCTCAGACACTTGACACTTACTAGCTGTGTGACCCTGGGCAAGTCACTTAACCCTCATTGCCCCACAAAAAAAAAAAAAAAGTTGACATACCTGAGGCAGACAGAGATTATGTGACTTACCCGGGGTCACATAGGTAGAAAATATCTGAGGCTGGTTTTGAACTCATGTCTCCCTGACTCCAAACCCAGTTGCTCTATGAGCTGTGCCACCTGGCTTGTGAAGGGGGGGGGGGGAGTGGGGAGAAGGAAACAGTGAGAGAGGGGAGAGGAGGAACCAGAACTGGGATCTCAGTACTTACGCCAATTCCTCAGGAGGAAATTACTTCTATAAATGCAGATTGGCAGCTGTTCTACAACTCATAGTCTTAGAGAGTTATCTGGGTACACCTAGAGGTTTCCCAGGGTTATACAGTCAGTTTATGTTAAAGGAGGGACTTGAATCCATATCTTCCTAACTACAACATCGGCTCTATCTAGTATACCAAGATGGCTCCTAGTCATGCTAACACATTCACATGTTATGTGGACAATTGGAAAAATGCCTCTTTCACCATCAAGTAAGCAGCAAAGCCTGTTCCCATTCCCAGAATTGTTTCTGAGAGTACTTTAGTCAAGGTTTTAAACTAGGCTACCTCCTAGGGGAGGTCTTTCCTGGTCCCCTTCCCTATGTGATTAATGCTTTCTCCTTCCTGAAATAACTTTCTGTTAAGGGTGGCTGGGTGGCCCAGTTCATAGAGTGTGGGGCTTAGAGTCAAGAAGACCCAAGTTCAAATCCACCCTCAGATACTTTCTAGCTCTGTGACCTTGGATAAGTCACGTAATCTTTGTCTCAGTTTCCTCATCTGAAAAATGGGGATCATAAGAGTACCTCTCTCCCAAGATTGTTGTGCAGGTAAATGAGATAATAACTGCAAAAAGCTTAGTACAGTATCTGGCACATAAGAAGTGCTATATAAATGTTAGTTTTTGTTGTTTGTTGTTGTTTGGTTACATGCGTTTCCTGCCCAGTAGAAAGTGAGCTCCTTACCAATAGGAGTTGGGGGGTTTTGTCTTTGTATCCTGAGCACCTATACAATACCTGGTATATAGTAGGCATTTAATAATTGATTATCAAAGTTTGGCCCTGAGGAAGAGATATGAAAGGGCTTCTCCCTACCCCTTCTTTTCTGAGGTGGAGGATTATGGGTGTGGAATACTGTAAATAATATCAGACTATTTTAATGACTTAGCTTTTATTAACTGGGGTTTTTTCTCTTTTTTTACTCTTTTTTAATAAAGTTTGGCTCTTTTAGAAAGGGAGGGACATATTGGGAAATGTAGGTGATACAAAGAAGAGGAATATTATATATGTATGTATATGTACACATGTATGATATGTATACACACATATATTCAACAAATTTATATATACATAAACAAGTTTTTCTGTATGATATACCTATACATATATGTGTGTGTATGTACATATATATACATACATACATACATACATACATACATATGCACACACGCACATATTTGTTGGACCTATATACCTTAAAGTTTTCTGAGCAAGGAGTAAGCTGACATGGTAGTTAAGGTAACCCAGCTGAACAGACTCTAGGAGTCATGGGGGCCTGCTCTAGAACTGAGGATTTTAAAGGGTATTGATTACGAGCCCTCAGTTTCTCAATTGAATTTTATTTTTATATTTTACAAATTTGCCCAGCTCCTGACATGGAGAAAAGTGAGAATGTACTAAATGCAGGAGCCCAGATGGTTTTTAAGTGATTTCTAAAATCTCCTTCTACTCTAAGGATCAGTAATTTCTTTTATGTGGCTGTTCCCTCCACCAAAACCCCACATAACTTAGGAAATGACCCTTGAGAGCTTCTGTGGCCCCAAACTATCAGCTTCCTCGAGACCAGTGATGCCAAACTCAGGTCTTCCTTATTCCAAATCCAACACTCTTATCTATTGCACCATCTGGCTACCAATGTCTCTTATCCAGGCTGATTTTCACACAATAGACATGATCCGTTAACAAGCCCATGTTTCAAAGGCTTTCTGTTTTGGCAGTTCATATTCTGCTGGTATAGCCTCCAAGAACACAGTCTCCTCCACAACCAAATGAGATTCTCAGAATCACAGGGAACCTCAGGGGCCAGTTTGAGAAAACTATGCCTTAATAAGAATCACCATATCTGCAACATTCCTGAGAAGGGAGTGGTCAACCAACTTCTTGCAGGAAGACCTCCAATGAGGAGGAACTATGTCCCAAAGCAACAGAATCCACTCTAAATGTGATAAAGCGTTGTTTTGTTTACAGAGGAGAAAACTGAGGTTAAATGACATCAAGTCCAACTTTGCCTCTTCTTAAAGTACCACCCAAGTTGCTCCTAGCTCTACCCTCTGGGGTCAAACAGAAATCTAATGGACTAGATCGGGGATGTGGGTGGAGGTTTAGAACCCTATTTGGTACAAGGCACACTCTGCTGGGGTTATAATATGCTCTGAGTACAAAATGGCACACATCTCTTGCATCTGCAAAAATCCCAAGGCTACACAGAATTAATTCCCCCCAAAATAGTCTGCTTCAATATGGCGGACCTCCATGAGACAAGCTTTACCTCAGTGAAATTGAAGGCAGTCTCCTTCGAGAGAGACTCATTGGGTAAGCTGACTGACATGTTTTGAAGGTAGTTCAGCATGGTCCCTGAGTTTTCAGAATTGCTTCTTTGCTCGGTCAGATTGGTTATGATGGGACAATAAACATCAGTGGAGACCTAGAATAAAGCAAGCCGAGATATGAGGCCCCCCCATGTAAAAATTCTATCCATTGCTTTCTATGGAAATTGGACCCATCCAGTTCTGAGACTCGCTCTCCTTAACCCATAAAAAATCAGGGGTGAGTTTGTCCCCTATACCACCCCTTATCTGAATGCAGAAGCAAATGAAAAAATGAAGAGCCCCCTGTTCTCCCCCTCCCTGTGACCTTCCCCTCCAGTGCCAGATGAAAGATTCCATGAAGTCTCTTTGCTCCTCCTTCCTTCCTTCACCCACCAAGAACAGAAAACAAGCCAATGGCTTGTCAATTTCATTAGGATTTCAAGTATCTCAAGAGGCAGCCTTGGCAAGAGATTTTTTTTAGCAAGAATGAAGATGAAATGCTCTAAGAACCCCTCCAGACATTGTCTTACCTTCATGTTGGTTGCAGCAGTGGGGGGTGTGGTAGAAAGAAATACTTGCTTTCCTGGGAGAAAAAAAAATCATTTTTCATTAAATGGAAAGAAAAGGGATAGCTCTCTTTTATTCATTTTTTCCCCTAAAAGAAGTTCTTTCCTTTACCAAAAGTTTCTATAAGTCACCTAAAACCATCTAAGCATGACACTGTAGACAGAGCTCTGAAAAACATGAGTTCAAATCTAGTCTCAGATACTTCCTACCTATGTGATTCTGGGCAAATCACTTAACTGCTATCTGCCTCAGTTTCCTCTTATGTAAAATGGGGATAATAATAACCAGGGTCGTCGTGAGGATAAAAAGAGATGATATTTATAAAGAGCTTTATAAAACTTAAAACTGGTTGTGGTTGAACTAGATCTGAAGGCCCTCATGGTATTCATGTTCTGTCTCTAATATGTATTCCCAGAGCAGGAGACTTCCCGGAAAGATGTAGGGCTAATAAAACAATTTTATTAATGGAATTTTCTTAGTTTCCCCCAAGACACAAATTATAACAGATAGATGAATTATATTGTTTTGTCTTAATTATTTTGCATAATATATGAATAAATCAGCCATTTGATGTCTATTCATTGGGTACCACTCAAATGCATCAAGGTTTAATATGAAAAGGACAATCTCCAGCTGTTCTCCCTATCCCAGAAGGAAAGAACCAAACAAAATGAGCTCAGATCACAGTAAGAAGGAATTAGAGAAAGACGGCTGGCCTCCTCTTTCTCAGAGCCTGTTGCCAAAACTTGGCACTGACCTAGACTGGATGGGGCATCCTCCTGCCTGGAGGAATGATGACTTGATGACAACTGTGGGGCTTTCAAAAAAACCCTGGATTTGGAATCAGAAAACATGGGTTCGAATCTCAGCTCAGCCCTAACCTTCAATGGGACTCAGTTTGTAAAATTAGGGGATGAACTCCATAGTGCTTTCCAGTTCTAGATTTATCTGAGGCCAGAATTGAACTCAGGTCCTCCTGCCTCCAGGGCCGGTGCTACACCTCCTACTGTGCCACTCCTGTATTTTATGATTTCTGAAGTCCCTTGTGGTCCTGGCATTCTTTGGATTCTCTCCTGCCCAGGGGAGCCTGCTCTGCTCACCTTCCAAAGCATTCAATTAACTGAGAAGATGAAGACACAAGATTCTGTCTATTGCCCTTCTAATTTAGGTGTTTCTGCCTCGTCTTTAGCAAAAATTTCTCATTCCCAAACGTCCCCATGCAACCCACAGGCCAAGCTGCAGATTTCACTTCTCATCAGCTGAAGCCCCAGAGGCTGCTAGTGGGGAAAAAGAGGAATGTCTGTTGACCCAGGGAAAGTCTGTGAAATGACATCATTATACCTTGCCAGCTCTTACAGCCCCTCGTCCCATGATGCCCTGAATACATCCTGAAAGAATGTACTAACCTCCACCCCGGCTGGCTCTGCTAGCTAACAGACAAAGCCTACACATCCTGGAGGGGCTGAAGGAGTGAGTGGAGCCCCCCATTCCTGAGGGGTGTGAGGCCGGCCACCCCCCAGAGGGTTAAGACACCAATGTCCTCCCAGGATTTTCCCAGGAGACAGCTTCTCCAGAGCAGAGCAGTAGCGCCCAGAGAAAGGGCACGAATAGCAAGTACTTGCCGTGAGTTACAGAGCGTTCTCCCAGCATTACTCTGAACCAAAGGGATTGATTTATGATAGCCCTGGGCCTGGTGATGTTATAGAAAAAAGGGGTTGTTATGGTCTCTACAACAACCAGATACAAAAGCAAATTTTTCCAATGTTAACTAAAGCATTGAAAATATTAAGAGAGCATGATTTATTTGAGGTTTTTAAGCATGGGAACACAAGAGATGGCTCAGTCTCAAGACAATGTTCTCAGAATCTCAGGAAAGCCCCCACAGTGGACTTCGAAGGCACCCTTCTTCCAATATCTTACCTCCTCAGACTTCCCCCCCCACTAGGGGACAAGGCCCAGGCCTCAGTGGACAAAGGCAGCTGTGGTTCAGTGGGAAGAAGACTAGATTGGAAGTGGGAGGACATGTGTTCAAATTTATTTCCTGTGTGACTCTGAGTCAATCACTTAACCTCTCTGGGCCTCAGTTTCCTCCTTTATAAAAGGAGGGAGTTGGACTAGGGGTGGCGTCTAAGATTCCTTCTACCTTTAATTCTTATGATATCAGAACCTGTGTTTGAATCCTGTTTCTGGCACATACTTTGTGACCTCAAAGAAATCACTTCTCTCTAAATGTCCATTTCTTCGCCTATAAAATGAGAGTTAGACTAAATTACCTTTTATGTATCTTTCCAGTTCATAATCTTATTAGGCAAAAAAGGGGATAAATGAGTGGTTTAGGGTTGCAAAATAAACAAGGGGCAGATCTGGGAACAAGAACACAAGTGTCTCAACTTCCAGTCCAACATTCCAGTCACTCACCTGGACGGTTTTTCAATTCATCCTCATCTACACATCTCACAATCTTTCCCTTTCCTTAAGACTCAGCTCAAGCATCACCTACTACTCCATGGAGACTTCCCCTTAAACCATCCCCCCATCCCACAACTACTAGTGGCCTCCTTTCTTAAACTACCTTGTATTTATTCTGCATAGACTTAACCCATATGTAAGCTCCTTGAGGGGAGGGATTATTTAATCTTTGTCTTTCTATCCCCAGCACCCAGCACCTAGCACCTAGCACATAGTAGGTACTTAATAAATTCTTGCCAATTGATTTCTTATGTCAATGGACAAATGGTTATTAAGTGCTTTTCTCAGTGCCTCAAAAAGGTCCTTGAATATAGGGGGCACTAAGTAAACTCTCCATGCTCCCCGTTGTTGTTGTTGAGTTATTACAGTAGTTTCTGACTCTTTGTGACCCCATTTGGGATTTTCTTGGCAAAGATGCTGGAGTGGTTTAGCCATTTCCTTCTCCAGCTTATTTTACAGATGAGGAAATTGAGGCAAACAGGGTGAAATGACTTAGCCAGAGTCACACAGCTAGTAAGTGTCCGAAGCCAGGTTTGAACTCATAAAGATAAGTCTGTTTGACTCCACGCCCAACGCTCTATCCACTGCACCACTTAGCATGCTCCCCAAAACAGACTACAATCCATAGGACATAGTTTATCATGGTAGAAAGAGCCATGGATTTAAATGGCTCCAATGCAGATTTTAATCCCAGCTCTGCCATTTACCACCTGAGGGAATGACTTTGGGCAAGTCACTTGAACTTTCTGGGCCTCAGTTTTCTCATCCATGAAATGAGGAAAGTGGAATAGATGTCCTAAAGTCTCTTCCCCCTCTAAATCTATGATCCTACAAGGTCAGGATTGTGATGTTTTACTTTTACAACCCTGAAGCCCAATTCCATTTAATTCCACGAGCATTTATTAACACAATACATATATTTTGAGTTTGAGAGTGAACCAATGACTTCCTAGATATGGAAATCTGCATTGCTAGAGGGAATTTCCTCTTCTTGGAATTTTCCATATCTAGGAATTCCAAGAAGAGGAAATTCCCTCTAGCAATGCAGGTTGACACCTTCTCTGCAACTTAGAGTCTTGAGAAACTGCCTAGGGCTATTGGCATTATGTGTCCCGAGGCAGGATTTGGATACAAGTATTCCTGGTTCCAAGGTAATGCTAATGCCTTCTCACTAGAGCTTCTCTCAAATTTAACCTATCTGGGCAGCTAGGTGGCGCAGTGGAAAGAGCACCGGCCCTGGAGTCAGAAGTACCTGAGTTCAAATCTGACCTCAGACACTTAACACTTACTAGCTGTGTGACCCTGGACAAGTCACTTAACCCCAATTGCCTCACTAAAAAAAAAAAAAATTTAATCTATCCTTTGTACATAATGGTTTTCATGTTGTCTGCCCTATGAGCCTCTGGAGAATTCATGTTGTCTTTTTCCTTTCCCTGTATCCCCAGCTCTTGGTACCTGATACAGGTGATCAATAAATGCTTTCCCACTTAACTACTCTATTCCAAGCATACTGAATTCACAGAGTTTTGTATAAAGAAAACATTTGTTCAACAAAAGTCTGGGAAACTAGAACTCCAACCAATTTAGGATCATAGATTTAGAACCAGAAGGAACCTAAGAGGTCATCTAGTCCTACATTAAACTTTTTCCATTCATGACCCCTTTTTTGCCCAAGAAATTTTTACACAGCCCTGGGTATGTAGGTATACAAAATAGGTATACAAATCAAATATTTACTGCCAATTTTTTCACAGCTCCCACATTCAGTTTGCAACCCCTTATAGGGTTGAGACCCACAGTTTAAGAAGCTGGGGTCTTGGGGGTGGCTAGGTGGCGCAGTGGATAGAGCACAGGCCTTGGAGTCAGGAGGACCTGAATTCAAATCCAGCCTCAGACACTTAACACTTACTAGCTGTGTGACCCTGGGCAAGTCACTTAACCCCAATTGCCTCACTAAAAAAAAAAAAAAGAAGAAGCTGGGGTCTAGTCCAACCTCTTGATTTTACAGATGAGGAAACTGAGGCCCAGGAAATTGAGCCACAGTTACATGGGCACAAGGAGCAGAGACGGGATTGCCAGCATTCTTTCTTCTATAACATTCTTCTAATATGAGAAATCCAAAAACCATCAAATCCAGCAACTGGAATAGTGAGCTAGAAGTTCTGATCATCAGTGTGGAAACATAAATTATACTGTAGCTCAAGCAAATTGTTAACCTCTTTATCCTAGGAAATAATTGTTCTAAAAAGGACCACATTTATTAGACTACATTTAACCCCTATAGCATTGAATCAGATCAATATGGGAGCAGGAAGCAGTGGTTTGTTGGATTTTGTGGTGGTGGTATTGGTGATGGCGATCTTTTAAGGGAGGAGTGTTAGAAGACGTTCCATCAGAAGCAGCTGCTTTTTTTTTTTTTTTTTTGCGGGGCAATGGGGGTTAAGTGACTTGCCCAGGGTCACACAGCTAGTAAGTGTCAAGTGTCTGAGGCCGGATTTGAACTCAGGTACTCCTGAATCCAGGGCCGGTGCTTTAACCACTGTGCCATCTAGCTGCCCCAGAAGCAGCTGCTTTAAAGAGTGGCCCCCACAGTGGCTCACACTGTCACTCACCAATGGCAGCTGTAAAATACATCCTGATTTCACTGGGTGTCAGGGCTCGCTCCCAGATAATGAACTCATCAAAGGCACCATTCTCATAGTTCTTGGGCTGGTCTCTGTCAGAGCCAATCACCAGGTTGACGTTGGATTCTCCATAGGCATGAGATACTTTCCCACTTGGGTCTGTGGTGTTCAGGGTCCCATTGACATAGACCTTCAGGCCCTCCTTGGATTTCCACGTGAATAGAACATGAGTCCAGTAGGGACCTGGAGAAGAATCAAGTAGTCAAGGAATCATAGACTCAGAATTCCCCTCCACTGAATCTCTGACAGGTGGGGTCATCCAGACATTGCCTGAAGACCTCTAGTAGAAAAGAACCCACCACCTCCTATGGCAGCCCATTTTGGACAGCTCTCACCCTTAGGAACACTGTTCTTTCATGGAATCAACATCCACCTCTGCACCTGACACCAGTTGCCCCCAGTGCTGTTCTCTGAGGCCAAGAAGAGTAGGTCATCAGTTACTTGGAACAAGACTCATCTGATTTCCCAGGGAGACTTTGGCTTGAATTCTTAGAAAGGAGCCCAGAGAGAACCTTTCCTCTCACCATTTTCCAGATGCCCACTGACGTCTACATTAAACTAAATCTGTCTTCTACGTGAGAACTCTTCAAATACTCAAATATAACTAGATATCCCCTCTAGGTCTCCTCTTCCCTGGTCATTCCTAAGTTTCCTGGGAATAACTTCAATGCCTGTATCTATTTCTAAATTGAGTAAATTTTAACTAACTTAAAATAGGCTTGGTAATTATCCCTGGTGGTGCCATGATTTTCTCCTTTGCTACTAAGCAGAGGCAAAAAAAAAAAAATCACAGAATCTCAAAACTGGAAGAAACTTCAGGGACCACCCAGCTCAACCCATCCTGTGTCCATTATAACATGCCGGGTGATAGGGCACCTAGCCTCTGTTTACAGCCCTCCAGTGCAGGGAACTCACTCCCTCCTGAGGCAGTCCATTTCACTTTGTGACAGATCTTATTATTAGGAAGATTTTCCTGACCTCAAGCCTCAGTTTACCTCTTTGTAACTTCTGCCTTCCGAGGCCAAACAGAACCAATCTAATATTTCTCCCCCTTCAAATACTTGAAAACGTGGATCATGCCACCCCACCACCTACCTACCCCATCTTCTCTCCTCCAGACTTAACACTTCCACTACTTTTAATTAGATGCCACACACTCAAGGCCCTTTGACATCATGGTTGGCCTCTAGCTAATCAATGACCTCCTTAAATAGGGGTGCGCACAAATGGGAGTAATATTCTAGATGTGATCGGACTAGGAAAGAGTACACTTGTCACCTCCTTATTCCTAAAAGGTCTGCCTCTCTTAAATTTTGAATGAAAAGCATGGAATGAAGTGCTTATTGTATTCAAGGCCGGTGCTGAGTGTCCAGAGTATAAGTTGTACCCCCTACTCACATTCTCTGGGTGATGGAAGCCCACAAAAAGCTTGTCATACCAATGGAGAGTTACATAAGACCAATCTCTACCCTCTACACCCCACCATTCCCTATAAACATTTGTATATTCTTTGCTCTCTTGGGAAAACTGAGCTCACCAATAGGAAGAATGAACCTTGGATTTCTGGGGCCACTTCCCTCGAGTAGGACCTCAACACATTTGCCAAACAATGATGTGAGGATATCATAATGGCCTCCCTGCTAAGGAGAACACAACAGCTCTGGAACAGCAAAACACCATCTGTCATCTTGCCAGTAATTTTAAATTGCAAAGCAATTACATGAGGTGTTCTGGCTAAGTATTATGCAACTTCCTAGTCATTTTTGAGCCTCCAAAGAATATTTGACCCTTAAGTAGGTCTAAGGTATAATTACCCCCTCACTTGAAGGTAGGAATAATAATAACCTATTGGGTGGACAAACAAGAGTTTACACCACCAGGTATATGCTTTCTCCATACCCCACATTCCCCCATGCTGGAAAAAAAATCTGAGTTTAACAAGCAAACACCAATCAGCTCAACGAAATGTAAGTTTATATCTTAACGGAATCTTGGCTTCCATAGTTACACATACAAATGGAGCTGGAATAAATGAGTTGTTTTAAAAGTATCTGTAGGGGGAGAAATGTTTTCATAATTTGTCAGATTTCTTTTAAAAAAAAATGAAGCTTTTCATCACCATTGTTTATAACTGCATCAGGGCCATAATTTGTATTTTTAGCACCTGGGATAAGCTTTTTTTTTTTTTTTAATGTATGAGGTATTTTATTTGGGATAAGCTTTTAAAAGTGGAAAAGGGTCCGGGGACAGGCGAGCAATACTACAAATTCCCTCCAAGCAACTTGTTCAAAACAAATTTAATGGAGAAGTAAGGAAACAGAATACCATTTCCCATAGGTAAGGATCTCCTGACATAGGAAGGCAGGCTGGAGAAGGGGTGCAACAGCTGATGGTAGGATGCACTTTGAGGGGAAGAGATGAAGAGAAAATCTATTCATCTCTTCCCCACACCATGCCTTCTGGTAACCTCGTACTTTAATTCATTACTTTTGCCAACTAGACGCTAGCCTCCGTTGTTTCTATGTGCTAGAAGAGTTTAAGAACTTTCAAAGAGCCCTCAAAGTCTAGTGCCCTGAGGCAAAGCCCTGGATGCCCTGTTCTAAGAACAGCTAGGATATTGATAACACTCATTTAAAATCTTAAATCTCCTAATATGGAAATATATTTTGCATGATTTCACATGTATAATTGATTTCATATTGATTGCTTTTTCAGTGGTGGGGGAGGAGTTGGAGGGAGAAAGAAAATTTGAAACTCAATTTTTTTTTAAAGAATGTTAAAAATAAATAAATAATAATTTTGAAAAAAAAGATTGCTTAACTCTCTTATCCGGCCCTAACTCACATTCCCCAGGCAGTAAATGGGGAGTTATGGAAGGTTGGTCTCCACCCTCTACTCCCCACATGTCTTAGGGATTGTTGGTGTCTATATGTCCTGAATAGATCACCCACCAGACTTACTGCTCATCACACAGGGTAAGAAAAGAAATCTCTTGAAATAGGGCAAAAGTATCTACAGATCCTTAGGGCTTATGGCCAGGCCCCCAAAAGAGAAGAAGCCTTTCTTTTCATCAGCTACCTTCACAGTTCTGACTGAGGTCTCTTCCAGCTTGAGATTCCATGTTTTCCTGAGTTTATCCAAGAGACAATCATTGGGCCATTGGGACCACAGCATCATAGCTCAACCTAGTTCATAAGCAGATGCTTGAAATGTACTCCTTCCATATCTCCACCTCTAGGAATCCTTGTCTTTCTTCAAGGTTTAGCTCCATGAAGCCTTCTTGCTCCCATCGCTACATCTGAGCACACTGGCCAGAAGGGCAGAAGAATGTTTCCCACTCTTCCCTTCCCCCTCACTCCCACCACTTCTTGTGGCCTCAGATTGCATGTGACGCCCAGGGCCTGTCTCCACGGGCTGTTCCAAAAGGAAAACACAAAGACAGGGAAAGCCACTGGAATGGTAAACACTTAATTGTCCACAGATCTGTGGCCAAATGACTCGCCCCTAATGACATCAACCCACAAAAACTGGAGCAACAGAACTAGCCAAAGACAGAAATGAGAAAAGGATCAATTTGACTATGTTGTTTTTGAGTGAGTGAATCAATCACATGGAATAAACGGCAGAAAATCAACGGTCAACGTCAAAATTATGGCAAAATTATGAATAATCACGTAACTCCTTTGCTCAAGAAGCTTCAGTGGCTCCCGGTGGTCTCTAGGATAAAATACAACACAATATGGCTCCAGCTTATTTTTCTGGATTAATTTTTTTATTACTTTCCCTCACACCCTCAATATTCCAGCCAAGCTGGCCTGTTTGTTGCTCCCGAGGTATCATTTATTATGTCTCATCTCCCTGCCTTTGCATAGCCCATTTCCCATCCTAGGAATGCTCAAGTTCTTCACCTCCTAAGATCATAGATATAAAATTGGAAGGGACTTGAGAAGTCATCTTCTCTTTTTACAGATGAGTAAACTGAGGTCAAGCACACTGGCCAAGGTCACATGGCTCCTCTGACTCTAATTCCAATGTCCCACTGTCTCCTCTTTTTTAGAATTACTAACTCCCATCGAGACTCAGCTCATTTCAACACCCCTGATTCCTTCCTTTCCCTGTTGTTAGTGTTCTCCCACTGCCCTCCAATTACTTGATGTTTTCTTTTTAAGTCTTTTGCATTTGCTTATTGGTGTACAAACTGTATCCTCCCCAACCTCCTAAAGAATGTAAGTTCCTTGGAGTAGAAATTGCTTCATTTCTTTGAGATCTCTCCTTTGCAAAAGGTTTCTCAGTTCTAAGGCAACCCATAATCATCTTAGCATGGATTTATGGAAAGAGCTCTGCATTTGACGTCAAAAGACCCGAGTTCAATTCCCAGCTCTGCTTGTTACTGGTTAAGTGACCTTGGGTGAAACATTTCACTTATCTAGACCTCAGTTTCCAGCACATAACAGGTATTTAATAAATGCTCATAAAATCAGATTGAAAACTACATGTGATCTGTGGCAAAGGGGGAATGCATGTTTAAATAGTCAGCTTTATAACCTTCCCTAATGACACCTTAAAAAGCAATAAGCTTAGAAGGCTTGTGTAACCAGACCAAACAATCCTGCGGCTAAGGGTTATTATCTGAATATGGCAGGCCTACTCCTTATCATTGAATACTTTGGGCCCCCACCATGCAGGTATGTTCCTATTCAGAGGCTCCAAGTAGAAGATAACAGAGATGGCTCTGAAATGTACCTGGTGGGCTAAAGCTGGCCTCCCACTTCATGGAATTCTCACGGGTGTAAAATTCCACAGATCCTTTTCCTTCACTGGAGCAGACCTTGAATCCACTGGAGATAACCTGCCCTCCATAAGCTGGGAGGGTTGTCCTAGACTGCTCTCCTTGGATCTTCCAGAAAAATGAAAAGGTGACTCCTGAGAAAGTAGAAGGCATGAGATTCAGTTATCAATGAGACATAGAAAGTACCAATATCAAGCCGTAGCATATATTTTTATCTGAATGGACTCCTAACTGGTCTCCTTCACTCCAGCCTCTCCCCTTTCTAATACATCCTTTACCAAACTGCCAAATTGGCATTCTTAAAGCACAGATCCAACTCTTTCTGTATGCAGTAAGGAAGGGGGAGGAAATATTCATTTAGATAGCACCTACTATGTGCCAGGAACTATGCTAAGCACTTTACAATTATTATTTGATCCTCACAATTATTATTTGATCCTCACAGTAACCCTGGGAGGGAAGTTTTCTCATTATCTCCATTTTACAGTTGGGGAAACCAAAGTAGATAGGTTAAGTGATTTGCTATGGGTCACTCAGCTAATACACGTCTGAGGCTGAACTCGGGTTTTCCTGACTCCAGGTCCACCCTTCTATCTGCTGAGTTATCTTACTAACCAATGGAAAGAGAATTCACTGGCTCTGAGGTTTGCAGACCTGGGTTCAAATTTCACCTTGGATACTTACTGCCTGTGTGGCTTTGGACAATTTTCTTCCCTTCTCTCAATCTCAGTTTCCTTCTCTGTAAAATTAGGAAGATAGGGGCAGCTAGGTGGAGCAGTGGATAGAGTACCGGCCTTGGAGTCAGAAGGACCTGAGTTCAAATCTGGCCTTGACACTTACTAGTTGTGTGACCCTGGGCAAGTCACTTAACCGCAATTGCCTCACCCTGCCCCCCTGCCAAAAAAAATTAGGAAGATAGACCAAATGGCTTCTAATGTTCTTTCCAAGTCTCAGTCTATAGGTCAGCAGGGCCTGTAACCCGTCCGCTACTCCCCATTGCTCACAGGGCAATATAAACTATGCAGCCTGGCGTCTGACACTCTCTGTAATCTTGCTCCAACCTACCTTTCCAAACATTACCCATTATCCTCCTTCACAAATGCTCTATTTTAGCCAAGTTGGTTTCAGCTATTCCCTGGACTAAACTCTCTGTCTCCCTCCCACAAGCCATAGGCCATGTCTTGAAAACACTCCTACTGTTTCCGTGCCTTTTAGAAACCTTCTCTTCCTTCGGGTATTATCTTAGCCATCACCTTATCTATGGCTTCATAAGACTTCCAGGTCCCCTAGTCCTGAGTAATCTCACCTTCCTCAGTTTCCCTTGTGCTGTCCTTAATTTATAGTATCCATCCCTTCTACATTCAAGATAACATAAGGGGGGAGCTAGATAGCACAGTGGTAAAGCACCGGCCCTGGATTCAGGAGTACCTGAGTTCAAATCCGGCCTCGGACACTTGACACTTACTAGCTGTGTGACCCTGGGCAAGTCACTTAACCCTCATTGCCCTACAAAAAACAAAAACAAAAAACAACAACAACAACAAAAAAAAAGATAACATAAGATCCTCACAGCAGGCATTGTTTCACATTTGTCTTGTATGGCCAGAGACTTAAATGTGGTAAGCACAATAAATGTTTATCAAATTAGATTGGATTGGATTGGATTGGATTGAATGAGTAGGGAAAGTCCCTGGCTGCTGGGATTTTCAGTGAACAAAATCTGCCTTTCCTTTCTCACCAGATTGGTGAAGGAGACTTTCCTAACTTCATTCCAATCCATAATTCCAGAATTTCCATAATAGAAGATACTTCAGAACCCATTTAGCCCAGACCCTTCCCAAGTACATATCCCCTCCACAATGACCATTCTCTTGGATTATCCAGCCTTCCTATCAAAACTTCCAGGGATGGGAAACTCACTACTTCCCAAAAGAGAGGGCTCCTCTTTAGGATAGCACTAATTGCAAGGATTTGTTTGCCTCAGTTAACCCTAAATCTGACTCTTTGCAATACCCAGAAGCACCTCAGAGGGAGCTTCTAGTCAAACCCCCTCATTTTACAAATGAGAAAACCAAGGCCTAGAAACATTAAGTGGCTTGTCCAACATTCCACCAGTAAAAGGAGAATCACAGGATCAATTTATCACTCCTGGTTCTGCTCCCCATTCCTAGAAAGTTTCCATTCCAAGAACCAAACATCTCTCAATGTAAAATTTAGTATATAGAAGCCTATTGAGAGATATGCTCCCCAAGCTCATTCCTCATCACAGTCTCAGCTAAATTCTTCTGAAGCTTAATTTGGAAGCTAGCCTCAGTTCTCCCAACCATCTCCATCAAAAACCCTCTTCCACGTGGCATTCTTTCAAATATTTGTGGATTTCTGTCATATCCCCCACTACCACCACCAAGTCTTTTCTTTCTATATCAAATGCTTTAACAGATATTGGAGAGCTATAGGCAAGCTATATGGTATAGTACAAAAAGTGCTAGTCCTGGAGTCAGGAAGACTTGGGTTCAGTCCCATTCTCAGACCCTTACTAGCTATATGACTAGATAAGTCATTTCACTTCTATCTGCCTCAGTTTCCTCAACTGTAGAATGGGGGTCATAAGGAAACTTACTTTCCATCGTTGTTGTGAGGATCAAAATGAGACAATATTTATAATTTGCTTAGCGCAATGCCTGACACATAGTAGGCACTATATAAATGTTATTATTATTATTATTATTATTATTATTGTCCACTTATAATATGGACTCCATTTTCCTCATTGTCTTCATAGTCCTCCTCTAGACATATCTCTAAATTGTCAAAAATCTTCCCAATCCTTCATTTTTTGTATAAAAAGATAAACCACTTAGCCAATTAGTCTCCTTAAGTGATTACAGGGAGACAAAGCCATTTGTTCTTGAAACTATCCCTCACCACCAGCCTAGTCCAAAAATAATACTTGGTCAGCTCTTAGAGCAAACTCTTTAAAGACAGAAAGAACAGTGATCAGCAGAGCCCAGACCTCCAGTGGCAGTAAGACCCAGAAGAGACAGTGAAATGTCCTCAACTCATTCCCCATCATAGTCTGTTGGGGTCATGCCTGGCTTACCATTCTCTAGTACTATGCACCAAAAAGGGAAACAAATAGAACTCATAGTATAATTTTGCTATAAAAAAGATAATAAAATAAGTCCCAATAGGTATTGTAGAAGTCAATTTTTCCAAAGGGCTTCAGCAGCATATAAAAATTCTACTTGGGCATATCAAAATGACATGGTGGGAACATCTTCCACAGGAAAAATAAAGAACATAGAGGTTACAGAAGGATGGGAAGGTCTTTGCTTGTAAAGTCTTATGCCTGAAGAAGACTTTAACTGATTCTATTCTGTTTCATCCTGCTACCAACATGGTGGGAGGCAATCTGGACCTGAAGTCAGAGGAAGCTCTACTTGTGTGTTCTTGGGCAACCTCATTCTCCTCCTCTGTGAAATGGGGAAATTGGACTAGATGACCTCTGAGATTCTTCTCAGCTCCAAACTATGAGCTGACATCTCCAGTTAATACTGCAAGTTTGGAGCAAACTAGCCCATTACTCTTAGAAAGACTATAAGCTCCTTGAGGGCAGGGACAGTTTCATTTTTTGGTTTTATATCCCTAGTGCCTGGAGCATGATAGGTGCTTAATAAATGCTTGTTAATTGATTGACTATGAAAGCTGGGAAGAAATTGAGTCCCTTCCTTTCCTCCCAGATACTTCCCACCAAAGAGATGAGGATAAATAGGGGCCATTGGTCTTTGTCCTAGACTTCCTACCTAAGGGAAGCATGACGTAGTGAATAGAACAATAGACCCGGAATCAGGAGGGGAGGGGGGAGAATGGAAAATGGGCAGGGCAAAGAATAGGGTCTGAGGCCAGCTAAATAGAGGGATAATATGGCATTAATCTAGCCCAGCTCCCTTGTCTTAAAATAAGGAAATGTGGAAAGGGGGGACGATACTTGTTCAAGGTCACATAGATGGTTTGTGGGTAGATTCCAGAATTGAACTGGACTCATATCCCAACAATCATTCAACTGCATTATACATATATTTAAGTCCAAAAGCTTTTTCAACTTTCAAGAGTCTACCATTAAAATGCAAATACCCCTAAAAGGAGTAATGTAAGTAACCTTCTGGTTTTATCAACTAACACTATAATGGAAATGACTTTGTTGGGCCCTTTCCAGTTGAGGTCGAAAGCTGTTAGGAGTGCAGGCATCTGTGAAACAGGCAAAGGGAGAGAGGAAATAGATGCTGAAATGGAAGATGGGAGGGCGGCAAAAAAAAGTCTCATCTTTTGTAATTTAGTTGACATTAGCACCCTTTTCTACACAAGTGGGAGAATCAGATTCAGCAAATGTCCCCATCAAAGTCAAAAATTCAGGAGAGATTATGGTTAATGTAGGCCAGAAAGCAGAGTCTACTTTTTTGGGCAGAAAAACCTATACATTTCCATCTCTGAAAAAGGAAGTCCCTGGTTGGACTACTGCCAATTTAATCCTTCTCTGATACCTCATCGTGTTGTGGAATTGGCCATTGTTTCATGAAGACTAAGCCAACAGACTTCAACTTCTGATAGGTTTATAAGATGACTATGCTTAGCAATAGAAGGGACCTGAGGAAAATTAATGTTGGATTGTACTGTTTATTATATGAATCTATCCATTTCCCCAGACTCCAGCCTCTGAAGGTCAGGTAGCTTTTCTGAAAGGCATTATAGAATAAGGTAATTACTCCCAACTCCCAAGGCATCTGCTCCCTAATTAGCTTGGGTGGGGTCCCTTGCCTCTGCTTACCGGATAGAGGCCAGTTTGAGCTAAGGTCCTTGTATGAGGATGTCTTTGCTACCCCTCCCCCATCGATGAAGTAATAGGGAAGAGCTAAGAACTCTTAGCCCACTTGTCATAAAAATGTCTACTAATCAGAGTTGCCTTTTGATTGCTAGGAGAGGTCCAAATAATGTACTGTCAAGCCAATCAGAAGGAAGACACATCTATGTCTATAGATATTCACCTGCTCCATCACCTCAGGGGCTGAATTACTATCCAAGATAATCACCTAAGTGTAAGTACAAATCAATCCAGGGGAGATCCAAGATTAGAAAAAGTGGATTAATCAAGATCAATTTTGAAGTTGGACTCTATAACTAGACAGACAAACGATTTGAAAGCCCACCTCCATCCATGGGGTTTTTTTTAACTGTTTAAAAGGGTCAAAATGGCCATCTGATATGCCTTCCACCAAATGGAAGAAATGGAGACCATTTAACCATACTATTGACTTAGAAAACCACATGCTGACATTCTCTATGTTCTATTGTATCTGTACTTATTTTGTTAAATATTTCTCAATTACTTTTTTTTTGCAGGGCTATGAGGGTTAAGTGACTTGTCCAGGGTCCCACAGCTAGTAAGTGTCAAGTGTCTGAGGCCAAGTTTGAATTCAGATCCTCCTGAATCCAGGGCTAGTGCTTTATCCACTGTGCCACCCAGCTGCCCCCTCAATTAAATTTTAATCGGATTCGTCCACTCAATATTGCAGATACTTCTGCCTTCCACAACATCATTTTGATGAGTTAAGTATAAATGGACCAGAGTCATCCAGATTGGATTTCACTGAGAATCTACTGGAGTTTCAAGATGAAGGCTATAACCACTCAAGGAAAAAAATGTTCTTTGAATTCTTAGTAAAGCAAAACTTTGGGGGAATAAAAAGAGTTAAGGACAATTACAAAGAAGGAGGAGGAGGAGGAGAAGGAGGAGGAGGAGGAGGAAGAGAGAAGAAGAAGAGGAGGAGGAGGAGGAGGAGGAGAGGAGGAGAGAAGGAGGAGAGGAGAGGAGAGGAGAGGAGAGGAGAGGAGAGGAGGGGAGAGGAGAGGAGGGGAGGGGAGAGGAGGGGAGGGGAGGGGAGAGGAGGGGAGGGGAGGGGAGGGGAGGGGAGGGGAGGGGAGGGGAGGGGAGGGGAGGGGAGGGGAGGGGAGGGGAGGGGAGGGGAGGGGAGGGGAGGGGAGGGGAGGGGAGGGGAGGGGAGGGGAGGGGAGGGGAGGGGAGGGGAGAGGAGAGGAGAGGAGAGGAGGGGAGAGGAGGGGAGGGGAGGGGAGAGGAGGGGAGGGGAGGGGAGGGGAGGGGAGGGGAGGGGAGGGGAGGGGAGGGGAGGGGAGGGGAGGGGAGGGGAGGGGAGGGGAGGGGAGAGGAGGGGAGGGGAGGGGAGAGGAGAGGAGAGGAGAGGAGAGGAGAGGAGAGGAGAGGAGAGGAGAGGAGAGGAGGGGAGAGGAGGGGAGAGGAGGGGAGGGGAGGGGAGGGGAGGGGAGGGGAGGGGAGGGGAGGGGAGGGGAGGGGAGGGGAGAGGAGGGGAGGGGAGAGGAGGGGAGGGGAGAGGAGAGGAGAGGAGAGGAGAGGAGAGGAGAGGAGAGGAGAGGAGAGGAGAGGAGAGGAGAGGAGAGGAGAGGAGAGGAGAGGAGATGAGGGGAGGGGAGAGGAGGGAGGGGAGGGGAGAGGAGGGGAGAGGAGGGGAGAGGAGAGGAGAGGAGAGGAGAGGAGAGGAGAGGAGAGGAGGGAGAGGAGAGGAGGGGAGAGGAGAGGAGGGAGAGGAGAGGAGGGGAGAGGAGGGGAGGGGAGGGGAGAGGAGGGGAGGGGAGGGGAGGGGAGGGGAGGGGAGGGGAGGGGAGGGGAGGGGAGGGGAGGGGAGGGGAGGGGAGGGGAGGGGAGGGGAGGAGAGGAAACTGAACCCTGAATTCTCTTTCAGAAGTACAGAGCATTTCTGTCATGGAGACTGGAAGTTCTCCCAGCTTCTAGGGGAAAGTTGTTTTCTAAAGGGTATTTTCCCTTAGAGCTTTCACTTTGCATAAACAGGGAATAAAACTCCTGACTCTTACTTGAGAGAGGATTTGAACTGCAGGGATTAATTAAAGAATGGCTTCCCTCACCCTAAACCACCCCAATTCCCAGGTCTTATGCAAAGTTAGCCTATAAAAAAGGGTGGGGAGGGCACAGCAATCCTTAGGGATTTGAGCTCATGGTAGGGCCATTTTCCCAGCTTTGGGCACGCCTCCAGCTAACCAGCAAAAATCAAATACAAAACAGTCCTGATTTATGTACCAGGTCATGCAGAAAAGTATGCTCTGCCTGGGGGCAGAGGTCCTACATTCTCATCCAGGTTTTACTACATAGTACCTCTGTGACACTGGGCAACTCCCTTCATCAAATAATCTACAAGCATGCGTTAAGGGCTAACCATGTGCCGGACAGACATTGTGCTAAGTACTGGGTATACACACACACACACACACCCCAAAAATAATTCCTGTCCTCAAGGAGTTTATAATCTAATGGGTCAGGAGAAACATTCATTGAGAAAAGAATATAGACTGGACCTAAGATTTTCTTTTTTTCTTTTTTTTTCTGGGGCAATGAGGGTTAAGTGACTTCCCCAAGGTCACACAGCTACTGTCAAGTGTCTGAGGCCGGATTTGAACTCAGGTCCTCCTGAATCCAGGGCCGGTACTCTATCCACTGTGCCACCTAGTTGCCCCAGAATCCTATGATTTTTTTCCATTATACTACATTGTCTCTAGATTGCCTAGAGATTTCACCCTTTCTTTTCCCATTCCATTTCTCTGGGACTATACTAACCATGTGTTATTCTCTCTCACAGGGTGAAAAACTCAAGGTATTCAATCTTGGACCTTGTTATTGGCTCCAATCAATTGTTTTATAGTAAAGGAGTTTGTAGCTATAAGTAGAAGTGTAGTATTTTCATTTTCTGTTGATTTGATCTTCCAAGTAACACGTGTGGACTGCAAGCTCAATATGGGTCACCAGTGTGATATGGCAGCCAAGAAAACAAAGACAATTTTGGGTTACAGAGGAACAGGCAGAGTGCCAGGTCTAGAGAGGTGAAAATCCTGCTGTTTTGTACTCTAATCAGAATATATCCAAATTATCATATACACACTTTAGGAAGGACATGGACAAGCTGGAATGCCCAGAGATGTATGGCCAGACTGACCAGTGGCCTTGGATTGGTGCCAAATGAGGAACAGTTGAAGAAACTGGAAATGTTCCCAAATCTCCCTCAAGTAGGAAAGTTGAAGGCCAGAGGAAAGACCCAGGGAAGGCACAATAGATATTTTCTAGTGTTTGAAGGTTTATTATAGAAAAGAAGGAGCAAATTTTCCCTACTTTTCCTAGAGTTTAAAAAGGAGAAGTACTAAGTGGGAATTGCAGGGAGGTGAATTTAGTCTTTAGGTAAGGAAAAACTTCTTAAGAATTAGTGTTCTTGGGGCAATTGGGTGGCACAATGGATAGGGCACTGGCCCTGGAGTCAGGAGGACCTGAGTTCAGATCCGGCCTCAGACACTTAACACTTACTAGCTGTGTGACCTTGAGCAGGTCACTTAACCCCAATTGTCTCAAAAAAAAGAAAGAAAGAAAGAAAGAAAGAAAGAAAGAAAGAAAGAAAGAAAGAAAGAAAGAAAGAAAGAAAGAAAGAAAGAAAGAAAGAAAGAAAGAATTAGTGCTCTTGGGGGCAGCTAGGTGGCACAGTGGATAAAGCACCAGCCCTGGATTCAGGAGGATCTGAGTTCAAATCCAGCCTCAGACACTTGACACTTACTAGCTGTGTGACCCTGGGCACGTCACTTAACCCTCATTGCCCCACCCAAAAAAAATTAGTGCTCTCAAGGACAGGTAGGTGGTGAAGTGGATAGAGCACTAGCCCTGAATTCAGGAGGACCTGAGTTTAAATCCTGCCTCAGACATTTACTAGCACTGTAACCCTAAGTAAGTCAGTCACAACCCGTATTGCCTCAAAAAAAAATAAAGAATTAGTGTTCTCTAGGGGTGGAATGGCTTGCCTCAAGATGTCACGATTTCCCATTCACTAGAAGTCTCTGAGCAGAGGCTGGATGGCCACTTGTTGCAGATGATGTAAAGGCTTCATCTGGAGTGGGAAGGACCTGGATTTTTATACCACCAAAGAAACTAGCTATGCATCCTTGCACAAATCTCTCAACCCCTTTCAGTCCCAATTTCCTCATCTATAAAAAAAGAGACAATAATAACTGGAGCACTTATCTTGTTGGCTTGTAAAAATCCAGTGAAATAAAGTACCTTGCTTTGAAGATCCTAAAGCGCTTGTATATTGTCAGTCACTGCAACTAGAAGGGATTCTTGCTGGACTAGGACAGATAGGTAGTGCAATGCATAGAGCACCTGGTCTGGAATCACGAAGATCTGAGTTCAAATCCAGCCTCAGATTCTTACTAGTTGTGTGAGACCCTGGGCAAGATACTTAACCCTGTTGGTCTCCATTTCCTCATCTGTAAAATGAGTTGGAGAAGGAAATGGCAAAACCATTCCAATAATTTTGCCAAGAAAACCTCAAATGGGGTAACGAAGAGTCGTCTGACAACTGAAACAACCAAACAACCCACAACACGAGTTAAAATAGATGGCCAACAGGGACAGCTAGGTGGCACAGTGGATAAAGCACCGGCCCTGGATTCAGGAGGACCTGAGTTCAAATCCAGCCTCAGACACTTGACGCTTACTAGCTGTGTGACCCTGGGCAAGTCACTTAACCCTCCTTGCCCAGCAAAAAAAAAAAAAAAAAATAGATGGCCAACTGAGGGCCTTTCCAACTCTGACATGTTCCCTGAGAACATTGGCTACAGTGAACTCTCTCTTTGCCCAAGCAAGGTCCATTCATCTGGTAAAACTCCCAGTTTCAGAGACCTCTCCGACCTCTGTAAGTTAGAAGTATAGAAAACATTACTCTGATTCTTTCCAGACTAGGGATATTTGTCCTTGTGTCCTCCAATCCATCCTTTCTGAATTCTCAGCTCTGACACTTGGGAACTACGTGACATTAGGTAAGTTTCTTCATTTCTTTGGGTCTCAGTTTTCTTCTCTGTAAAGTGGAAGTATTGAGGACTAGATAAGCACTTGGATCTCTTCCCATTCCGGATTTATGCTCCAATCTTTCAACCTCAGTATCTTCACGTGTAAAACGAAGGTGCCCATCTGGATGACCCCTAGGATGCCTTCCGTCTCCAAATCTGTGATCCAGTCGTGCCCCAGCCTCCGATTTGTTTTGTTTTCTTTTTTTTTTTAATTTAGAGACACAGACAAGAAAAACCTGTTTATAATATTTTTCGAACTCAAGAACAGCTTGAATTGGTAAAGTGTAAACCTGGCCATGTTTTTGGGCCCTCAAAACAGTTTTCCAAAGCTTTTTGGTCTCATCAAAGCCCAAAACATGTTTTCTCAAGTACTTTCCCGCTGAATTAGAAAGCTTTTGTTTATTTTGATTGAAATGTAATCCATATGTCTCTCTGAATCATTTACAATTAACTCATCACCACGTTGTTTTGATAAGGCCATGTGATCGCCAAAAAGCCTTTGGAACCTTCATAGAAGGCTTTCTTTAAAATCACTTTTCCTAGATATAGGAAGTTATTTCAAGCCAAAATTAAATAGACAGAAGGAGGGAGTTTGGCTCAAAGGTGGAAGAACAGTTCTCCACTGGGTTTTCAATTTGGCATAGCATGTCTTCCCCTCCTCCCAGAATCTAAGTACCAGAAGCCCAGTTTCCTTTCTGAAGAAAAAGAGGAATTCTCAATTATTCACTTTGTGGATTATCCACTGCTAATGCCTTTTTCTTTGTTTTGGGTTTTGGTTTTTGGTTTTTTAGGTGAGACAATTGGGGTTAAGTGACTGGCCTAGGGTCACACAGCTAGTAAGTGTCAAGTGTCTGAGGCCGGATCTGAACTCAGGTCCTCCTGACTCCAGGGCCGGTGCTCTATCCACAGTACCACCTAGCTGACCCCTTTTTCTTTGTTTTTAATCCCATCTATGTCCACTATGGATTGGAGACATGGGGAGATGTCAACTGGCTTTCCCATGTCCTAAACTTAACAGAATTCAGAAAGAGGATCTGCTTTTTAAGAAGAAAGAATTCCATGTAACATACTCCCTCTCCTCCCCTATTCTAGACTATCTAATTTAACCTCTGAGGTCCCTTCCAAGTCTAAATCTATGATTTTATAATCTCAAAAACATCATTATACATTCTTTCCTCCTTTGCTTTCAGTCTCTGATGAAGTGGCCCTTTTCCCCAAGGCCAACCTCTCAAACACCAGTTATGTGACCCTGAGGACTCATTTAACGTCTCTCAACCTCAGTTTCCTCTTCTGTAAAATGTGAATAACAATAGCACTTACCTCCCTGGGTTATTGCAAAGATCAAATGAGTCAACAGAGGTAGAGCACTTTGCAGACCTCAAAGCCCTATATAAATGCTAAAATTACTTTGCATTTTGTGCTGATTTGTGTGTTCACAAATTGTTCCCCCACCTCCACCAGACCCTATCCAGTAGAATGTTTTTTGTTTTGTTTTTGTGGGGCAAAGAGGGTTAAGTGACTTGCCCAGGGTCACACAGCTAGTAAGTGTCAAGTGTCTGAGGCCAGATTTTAACTCATGTCCTCCTGAATCCAGGGCCAGTGCTTTATCCACTGCACCACCTAGCTGCCCCCAAGATCATTTTGGTTTTTTTTGTTTTGCTACCCAGTAGAATGTGGGCCACTTGAGGGCAAGGCTTTTGTTTCACATCGATCTTTATAGCTCCAATATGAGCATAGTGCGTGCTTAATCAATGTGTGTTTAATGAAAGTTCGAGATAAAGCTGGACCCAAGAGATCCCATTTTCAAAACATAAGAAAGGATCCCATCACTTACCTTCAGGATCACACTGGGCTGGGTTACTAATGCAAGAGGTTTTGTAATACAATAACGTGACTCCTCTCTTCTCTCGGAGGTAAATGCCTTTACTGACTTTCCCTTCTACAATGTCTAGGCAAAGAGGAAAAAAAATGACAACATTATCCTTTAATCATCCTGTGAGGCAACACCTTCTGAGGACATGAGTCAGGTCTGTAAGTAGCTAAAGTGTGTTTTTTTATAGCATTTCTCACTAGTGGCTATTCCCTGAGTTCCCCATGGAGATCTGAGCCACTGACCTGAACCTTATCTATGCTTTATTGCTGGAGAAATTACTTTAGGGCCTTCCTTCTCCCACCTCCATACTTTACTTAATTTTACAAGGGTAATATTTAGATTCAAACTAGAATTTAAAATGACTAATCCTAAACTCCATCTCCTTCTGGGCTCTAATTAGGGACCTCAATTGCCAAATTTTGAAGTAATCTTTTAAAAATAAATAAATAAAATCCACTCTAGGTAGACTTAAATATCCACGACTCAATAAGCCAGCCAATTACCAATCTAAACAGTTTCATCTTCCTGTTTCATACTTCCTGTTGTCCTTATAAAGGCAGCCTAATTCAATTTGATTCCCACAGCCAATATCACCATAACTGACGATGGGTGCCCAGTACAAATGGTTTATGGGGGAGATAAGAGAGAACTATAAAAATTAAGTGTCATTCAAAGTTTATAGTTCATTAATTTCCTAGTTGACAACACACCTTTACCATGTGAGCTGCTGAACTATACGTCCACTGCCCTTAAGGGACCCATGTCAATCATGTGATTATCCCACCTGGTGGCCTATCTAAGCCTCCTCCCTCCTCCTCCTCCTCCTCATCCTCATCACCTGATTCAACTCACCGAGTTTTCTCCAGCCAACAGAAGCAGGATGATGACTGGCTCTAAAGGCATCTGCTCAACGATGATCATACCTACTCCATTCAACTATTTTTTCATGGAAGGATTTTTTTTTTTACTTTTCTGAGGGGAGGGGGAAGGGTAGTACAAGTTTAAGGAGAGACCTGGCAACTAGGCCATGCTGACAGCCCAACCAGATCATTCTGGATGCCAAAATGCACTGAGATCATAGGTTCATAGATTTGAGCTGGATGGGACCTTAGAAATCCACTGACTCCTATCCCCTCACATTAGATGAAGAAACTGAGGCATCGAGTCGCACAGCTAGTATCTGCAGTAGTATCTGAAGTCAGTCTTTCTGACTCCAAGTACAATACTCTATCCACTAAGCAAACGTTGCCTCCAGATCATTTCATGATCTAGTTTAATAGGGTTCCTTGGGGGGAGGGACTTTTTTATTTCCTTTTTAAAAAAATATTTATTAATGTTACCAGCATCCAGGAAGAAAATGTTTTAAAGACCTACTTCTGGAAACTTCCACTTTGTGGAATTTCATCCCAGGTCCAGAAGAAAGGAAGGTTTAACAGTCGTATGAGGTCAGATTTAGAATACTTTCCTTTATGGTTGTCATTATTATTATTATTACTATATACTGTTGTTACTATTATATTATTATATACTATTATTAGTTTTGTTGTATTTTATAGTAATAATCGTAAGCCCTGACATTTACAAAATGCTTTGAGTTTCATTAAGCACTTTACCAACATCTCATTTAGTCTCAACTACATGTGACAGGCTTACAGGAATCTATCACAATAGAGGTTTCCAATGAAATCAAAAAGCACAATTTTGAATCCCCAAAATATATAGCCTATGGAGAGGACTTGGCCACATCCCTGTTTACAAAAGGACTGATCTTGGATCTGGTTTTGTTTTTATTCTGGTTTTGTTTTGTTTTGTTCTGTTCCTTTAATCTGAAAACAAACCACCTGGGGAGGGACCTTGAGACCCACTGTAGGCACCATAACTCAAGTCAAGTCAACAAGCAAGCTTCAGGATCAAATATAAAATCCTCTGTTTGTCTTTTAAAGCCCTTCCTAAGGGGCAGCTAGGTGGCACAGTGGATAAAGCACTGGCCCTGTATTCAGGAGGACCTGAGTTCAAATCCGGCCTCAGATGCTTGACACTTTATAGCTGTGTGACCCTGGGGAAGTCACTTAATCCCCATTGCCCTGAAAAAAAAAAAAAAGCCCTTCCTAAACTGGCCCCCACCAACAACTTTCCAGTCTTCTTATACTTACCACCCCCTCGCTGTCCAGTGACTATACCCTCCATCTCGTGATGGCTCTGAACATTTTCTCTGGCTTCCCCCAGACCCAGAGCTCTCTCCCCTCCTTACCTCCACCTCCTGGTTTCTCCGGCTTTCTTCAAGCCTCAGCTAAAATTTCACCTTTCATAAGAAGCCTCTCCTGATCTCCAATAATTCTAGTACCTTCCCTCTGTGATTTATCTCCAATTTATCCTCTAGATATCATGTTTGTTCATAGCTGCTTACATGTTGAATTCCCCCACTAGTCAGCTCCTTGAGAGCAGATTCTTTTACGGTTTTTTTTTGTAGCCCCAATGTCTAGTACATATTAGGTGCTTAATAAATGCTTGTTGATTTAACAGGAGATAATTCACATCCCCCTTGGTGTGCTACAGCAGGGCTTCTTAACCTGGGGTTCACAGATCCCCTAAGGGTCCTGTGTCTGAGATTTCATGGTGTCTACAAACTTAGATGGGGGAAAGGGGATCACATCTTTATTTTCACTAACCTGAAACTGAAATTGATCATTTCCTCCAATTATTTAGAAACATGCTTCTGAGAAGGGGCCATAGGTTTTACCAGACTGCCAGGCGTCCATGATACAAACCAAGGGTAAGAAACCCTATGGTATAGCTACCAATAGTTCAAACAATCTTGAACCCAATTTGCAATTTCTAATCCCCACTTTCTGCAGTGTTCAATGTAGGTTTTTACTATTCCCTGGGACATTTACTTCCCTGACATCTCAAAAAAGGGTAACTGAATTCTAATCAGAAACCAGACTGGCCTTTAAATAAATCGCAGGTCCAAGCTTGACAAATGCAGCACAAAAATATTTAAGTCCTCACCTACGGTTGCAGAGAAGTTAGAGTAGGCAGAGTCATTGGTATATACAAAGGTAGAATTATGGGAGGTAAGCACAGTGAAGTTGTAGTTTCTTAATGCTGGGTGAGACAACAAAAAAAAGGCAGAACAGATGAGTCAAACACAGAATCAAACAGAACCAACCATATCTCTCAACATAACAAGGAACAAATATATTGGGGAGTAGTTTTTCCCTTGAAAAAATGGGGGCCATTTTCTTCCCAAATTCTCCTGTCCCCACCACCACTTCCATCACCCCTTTTATTTATTCTTGGGGAAAATGGATATATAACATTATCAGTAACACCAACCATGTATAATCATCATCAATTATACCATGATGAATCCATTTCCAAAGCCAGGCTATTGTTGTTCCTGGATTCATCAATAATAGCTGGTATTATGAGAAAGGGGATCCAATTTGTTGGCACTAGCTCCCCGAAGATTAAATAGTTGAGAGGTATGAGACTAAATTCAGCAACACAATGGCTTAAAAAAAAAGAATTAGGTAATCATGATGTTATGATGACTTATGGAACAGAAATATGGGATGAAAACATTCACATGATATTATGACAAATGGACAAAACAAGAGACTTGAGCCACAACAAAAACAGAGCTTTCTGCATGCTTACAGCATGGTTTTTAGCCAACTGACATCTTCCCTAGAGCAAAACACAGTGATGGATTAGGACTTCTCTGCTTCAAGGACTTGTGAGCAAACTGAATATTCTAACATAACAGGATTGTGGAAGTAATGGCTGTCTGAAAAATTTGGTTTCCCCCTCCCCACTTCCAAAAAAAATAAATACAGAAAAAAATGTTTATAACCTAGGCGTAACACTGTTGACACCCACATTATGGACCAATCAAGTTAGCTCAAGTTTTACTGTGTAATTGATATGTTTGGACAGAGAAGACATAATTAAGCCAGAGAATAAATACCAAATCTGTGTAATAAGCCACATTATAAAAGCACAGTTAGGACTTTAAAAAAATTAAACTCTGTGGATTGAATTAATGAAGTTGGGGGGAGGGAAGAAACCATATACCCAAGAATATTTACATCTCTTTTTGAAATATCTTCCACCACCGTGTGATGGACAAAGGATTTCTTCAATAATACCTTTCAATTTTGTGTGACATTCTCCCTCTAGGCTCCTTAATGAGATCATTTAGAGAAAAATAGAATGTAAGATGGGGAATCATTTACTGTGACCTGAGCTGGCCACATACCACAGAGTCCAAGGAGACCTTTTTTTTATTTCTACAATGCAAAATATTTTGGAAAAATGCCACGGTCAAAGACGTAGTCACTTGATGGCTTTTCAAGCGGGACCTTCATTACTGCCTTCTAAGTAGGCAGTGTGGAGAAAATCATGATGGTGAAGTGACCATTATGTTTTCTTCTACCATATTCTCCACTTAAGGCCTTCTTCTGGCTACTAACTCTAGGATTAACAGAGCCCCTAGCCTTTAACTCAGCTGTACACCCCTTCTCTACAGGTTCTGGGAAGGAGATTTTTAAATGCTAGCTGAACTGGAAAGGAAGATTCAGAGAATTTGAATGGAACCAAATAGTACACCTGGAGAAAACGGAGGTTTGCTAGTGTAGAAAACCCAATTCAACAATATTATGCATCCCCCCCCCCCTCCAATTGGAGGGAAAAGGCAGAAAAGAAAAAATCCATTTCAATAGAAATAGATCAAGTCTGTCAGAAACTCAAGGCAGACATACAATGCAATCCTCGGTGTACACAGTAGCCCAAAATGTTTGAGTCATTTATGAGGAAAACTGTCAATGAATTTTATTCCATAAAAGAATAGCACATCCAAAAAATGCATTCCATTCAAAATGATCCTTATAAGAGAGGGAAAAAATTCAGAGTAACGTTGGGCTTTTTGGAACAGAGTAAGAGTGAATTTTTAATATTTTAAATTCAATTTTAATCCTTTTTTTATATCTGAATAAAGCTGTGACCATAACTTGGGCACACTTCATACCTTGGGAAGGATTAGGGTGGGAGTGAGGAGGAAAGGACAGGAATTTTTTTCTTTCAAGGGTGGAGAAGAGGATTGGTTGGTGAGGAAATGGCTTCCCTGGGTGACAAAGAACACCTGAGAAGGACTCGTGGAAGGTTATTTGAGGCATCAGTGAACTTAATAATGTGGCCAGTGCTTTGGCAATGAAGTTGTTTAGTCTCCATTTGGGCAGACACCTACAATAAGATACTTCTTCCTAAATAAGGAAATATAAGACAGGGCTTTTAAATGGAGACATCAATGTGAAATCTTGGGCAGCTTTTTTTTTCTTTTGAGGCTGTAGGCAAAGAAAGATTTTAATGAGATTCTGAAGTACTTGAAACTCTTGGTCTTTGGGTCATAAAATGTCTGAAAATGCTATTAAAATGTCTCTGAAATGCAAAATTATGTGGGGAGGGGGGAAGAGTGGGGAAGAGAAGGACTGCCAAAATATTTGTTGGCAAATCCATTCCTACTACCGTGGCTTCAAAGCAAATACCATTCACTTCCGTTTGTCCTGTTCCCTTTTAACTTACTGACAGTGACACATTCTTAGGTTTATGTCCATTGCCAAGGCCCCCCTGTGATTCCCCTGGGTCTACCTCCTGTGGTATCCTGAAGCTCGTGAATTCCATCCACGGTGTCCAGTGGCCAGTAATGAGAAGCGGATGCTAACACCTCAAACCCTTACAAAGAAAAATAAACAAATACAGACCATTAGGGGAGCTGTCTTTGGGTAGCTGAAGGGCTATCACATGGAAGAAGGGTTCGTTTTCTTCTGCTTAGCCCCAGAGGACAGGACTGGGAGTCTCGGTGGGGGAAGTGAGAGAGGCAAGTTTAGATTGGATATTGAGCAAATTTTGCTAACAATTGGAGCTGTCCCAAAGGAGACTGTGATGGCTTCAGAGATGGTGGGTCCCAACTCACCAAAGGTCTTCAAACAAATTTGGGGGGGGGAAGGGGAAATACACACATACACATATAAACATAGATGTATTTATCTTCATAGAAATACATATATACATGTATATATAGCAAGAGCTCTATATGATCACTTGTAAAGTACAGTATGCATGTTCTTTTTACAGGTACAGCTTGGACTGGGTGACCTCTGTGACCATGGGATCCTAAAATCATAAATTTAGAGTTTGGAAGAGACCTTAGAGGCTTGCTTTATATTTATTTGCATGTTGTCTTCCCCATTAGATTTTAAGCTCCTTGAGAGTAGGGACTGTCTTTTGCCACTTTTTTTTATTCCCTGTGCTTAGCACAGTGCCTGATACTTAGTAGATACTTAATAAATGTTGATCCATTGATCGGGTCTAACCCTCATTTTTTTTACAGATGAGGAAACTGAGGATGAGAAAGATTAAATGTCTTGCCTAGGGTCACGGCTAGTATCTAAGGAGGGACCTAAATTATACTCCCTATCCATTGTAGCACAGCACCCCCCGCCCCCATTCCAACTCCAAGATTCTTAAATTCTGATAAAGACACATGACAAATAAGTTTTTAGATTAACCAGAAATGATTGAGTCCAAAGGTTAGAATGAATGTAGACAATATGTCTACATTGTTCCTCTTAGCCAAACAGAGATAAAACTAGGAATTTTGTGCCTGGAGAATTAAAACAGACCCTTCTAGACCAACTAGCTTGAAACACACATTGAAGAAAGAGGGCACGGCAAAGGAGACGTTTCATGCCACTCTGCCACTTGGAAGCTTCCTATTTTTTCTCAGTGAGTCAATAAACATTTATTAAGTGGCACTGAGGGTAGAAAAAAAAGGCAGCCCCTGCCCTCCCTCAAGGAGTTCACAGCCTTATCGGGGAGCCAATATGAAAACTGTGTACAAACAGGTTATAGACAGGATAAACTGGACAGGATAATCGACAGAAGGACGGTAGATGGGATTTTATCTGGGACCTGTGAGAATCAAATGAGATAATATATACATAAAAAATCGTGTAAACCCTCGAGCATTCCATAAATACTAGCTGCTGTTGCTATTATTGCCATTCAGGTTCTAAGCTCTGTTGTTTCCGTGCTGCTGAAGGACTACAAAGTCAATACCATCTAAATTCAATCCCCTGGGACAAAGCCCCAGTTGCCCCTACTTTAGTCATAGTCATTCATACTTTAATCATTCAGATGACAGTAGAATTTAAATATCTGTAGGGTTTTTTTGAGTGTCTCTACCTCTAGGTAAGGGATAGAGTGCTGGGCATGAAGTGAAGACCTGAATTCAAAACCTGCCTCTAACATTTACTAGGTTTGTGACTTTAAGCAAGTGACTTCTCTGTCAGCCTCAGTTTTCTTATCTGGAAAATGAGTAGGTCAAACTCAATGGTCTGTAAAGTCCCTTCTAGCTCTAAGTCAATGAGCTTATGATGTCAGACATTTGCAATCTGTTCATATAATTGAGTCATTTTTTCCGCAGTTAGCAGTTGTCTGATGTTGTGTATACATAGCTTTAATGCAAGTTGAGCACATAACCCTGCAAGATGAGCTGGATGTAACAAAGGTTAACATTGAGTCCAACCTCTTAAAAAAATAGTACAATGATGTATTTGGTGTCCTGTGGATACAATTATCCTACCCCTGAAAAGCTCTACAGAGACTTTGACATATAAAAGTAAACAAAAAAAATTATCTACAGCTTTACCATTGTTCCCACTAACATCCTTTTTTTTTTTCTTTTTAATTTTTCAATCCAGACCTCTGATTTCATTGGTGTAGGCTAGATTGCCTTTGGGAAATTACAAAGTCTTTCCATGACCCCAAGCTTCTTGAAATCAAGGTCTGGTTTTTTAATGACAATGTTTTTATAGGGCTGTAAGTTGAGGAATACCATGGAGCCCAAAGAACTGGAGCTGTGGATCACCCTGCAGGCAATGGACAGGTGCATGGTGGGCATGAACAGGCAGCAGCATTTCAAAAGTGAGAAAATGCCCAGGAGTAGCAATATAAAGGAAATCATCAAAGCAATACCCAGCTAGGAGGGAGGAAAAAAAGATGAACTGGACAAGTATTGAGAATGAGAGATGGGGGCAGCTAGGTGGCATAGCAAATAAAGCACCAGCCCTGGATTCATGAGGACCTGAATTCAAATCCAGCCTCAGACACTTGACACTTACTAGCTGTGTGACCCTGGGCAAGTCACTTAACCCTCATTGCCCTCCAAAAAAAAATGGCAATCCAGGGCATCCATGAGAATGAGATGAGAGATGGACAGTCCAAATGTTTTGCTCATAACCAAGCAAGACTCCTCCTAGTACATTGGATGATATCCCTCAAGGTAAATTTATGGAAAGGAATGAACATAGTCACATAGTAGGCAGACAAGTATATATTACCATCTGCATTGTTGGAGGGAATATCCACAAAAAAAAAAAGAAAGCCTAGATCCATTGGAGTACTAGAGGGAACTCCTGGTATGGAATGTTCCTCTGCTGACACAGATTAACTACTCATCTGTTACTTAAAATTTCAAGGTTCTCCTTGTCACTAAGAAGTTAAGTGACTTTCTCGTGATCATATAACAAGTGTGTGTCAGAAATGGGACTGGGTCTTCCTGATTCTGAGCCCCTCCCTCAAGCCACCATGCCACGCTGACTACCTCTCAGTAAGTTACTAGCATAGCAATCATTCTGAGCAGAAAAAAAAATCAATAAATATAAAAACAATCCTTGACTCTTTTTCCACTTCTCTAAATTTCATCCTGAAAGAAACATCTGAAAAAATAATATCAGTTCCACAGTGAACAGATGCTCTGCCTCCTTCAGAGTCTTCTCTTTCATAAAATAAACTCTTCAGAGAATAAAGGGAGAGTTGATTTCCCTAAACATCTTTCCCAGTTGCAAGCAGAGTCAGTCAGAGTTCCAGGTGGAGAAGCTAACAAAAGCCAAATGTTGGAAAGGTCACTCTTTCCTTGTGGCAACCTGACTCCCAGTTAACCCAACATGGGTAGATGTCAACTAGGAGACTGAAAAAAGATTTTTAAAAAAGTAACTTGAGAGGTAGCTGTAGGCTGCCCGAGGTTGGGAGCAAAGGATTCTGATTTGTTCTACTTTTTCCAAAACACAGCAATATGAGAGAAGGCAAAATATATACGTCAGATTTTTGCCATAAATGTCTATTTAGTCCAGGAAGAAGATATCCCCCATGGCTGCTGAAACGCTTACCCCTTCCCTTCTGCCTCTTAGTCTCTCTTGCTTTCTTCAATACAACTCCAATTCCACCTTCTTCTGGGGGTCTTCCCCAGTCTTCTCAGATGCTAGTGCCTTCATCTCTGAGATTACCTTACACCTCTTCTGCATCTGTCTTATTGTTGTTTTTGTTTAATTGTTTTTGCAGTTGTGGCCAACTCTTTTTGACCCCATTTGGGATTTTCTTGGTAAAGATACTGGAGTGGTTTGCCATTTCTTTCTTCAGATCATTTGACAGATGAGGAAACTGAGGCAAACAGGGTTAAGTGATTTGTCCAGGGTCATACAGCTAGTAAGTGACTAAGGTCAGATTTGAACTCATGAAGATGAGTCTTCCTGACTCTAGGCCTGGTGCTCTATGCCCCATGGCACCACCTATCTGCCCATCTATCTTTGTATATATTTAGTTATTTACATGTCTCCAACATTGGAATGTAAGCCCCTTTGAGGGCAGGAATTGTTTGGGCCTTTCTTTCTAGCACAGTGCTAGGCACATAGCAAGCATTTAATTATTTTTTCTTATTGATTGATCTGAGAAATTCTGGGCTTGGACATGTATGCTGGAAAGGCGTAAGCAAACAGATATGTGACAAAATATCTCCTGAGGGTGATAAACAGTGGTGTTCACAGTTCTCCCAGCTGCAGAAGGCAATCTGCCCGCATCAATCATATCCCTACAGAGAGGTCCCATGGAGTCCATTAAAAGAATGGTCCCCTCTTTCTTCACCTAGATTAATATACACACATACTCACACATGCACCAGATGCTATGTGGTCAATTATCTAATTAATTCAGGGTTTATTCTTCTTTCCCGAAAGGATAGCAGATAAAAATATACATATATTACCTCTAATCTTCACCCACTCTTTGTTTGTTTGTTTGTTTTAGTGAGGCAATTGGGGTTAAGTGACTTGCCCAGGGTCACACAGCTAGTAAGTGTAAAGTGTCTGAGGCCGGATTTGAACTCAGGTACTCCTGACTCCAGGGCTGGTGCTCTATCCACTGTGCCACCTAGCTGCCCCTTCACCCACTCTTGCAAAAATGCACAATTGTTCAGACCATGCTGTGAAAAGAGGGCTTGCCTTGGAGCCAAGGACACCTAAGTGCAACCTCAACACTTAGGAAGATGTGCAGTCCTGGACAAGTCATTTAACCTATCTGAAATTGAGTTTCTTCTTCTGTGAAATAGGGATAGTAATAGCACTTATGTCACAGAGTTGTTATGAGAAAATGGAAGGACATTTTTCAAACCTTAAGGTGTTGAATAAATGTGAACCATTATTATTACAAATATATACCACTTCAGGGGGGCAGCTAAGTGGCGTAGTGGAGAAAGCACCGGCACTGAAGAGCCCTTATCCCTTCCTGCCATTGGCCAGAGGATGCCCTTATGAACCTCTAAAGGCTGGAAGATTTGGGACTTCCCCGGGTTTCCTAGCTTTGTCCCTAGAACAGCAGTAGCAGGCAGCAACATCAGAATCAAAAGGTGACGATGAACTTAGACATGCTGAGGAAATGAGTTTTGGGATGCTACAAGGAACTCAGCTACCCAGTACCTATGGGAAATTTCATGATGAGCCCCCAAAGGGAAGCAAAGGACTTGCAACCAAAGGATTGCTGGGAGCTTATTCCCTTCCTAAGCTTAGCTCTCCTTCCTCTGGACCCTTGTGCAGAAGAATGTATCCCAGGTTTGGAAGGATGATTGAACCAACTGTTCTTCCTGAAACACCTTAGTAAGTACTTGTTTCCTTTTTGTTAATACGTTAGATTTTTTAATATCCGATATGTCCTCCTTTTGCTGCAATCATTTATTTTATATGATTTGATATTAAATTCACAAAATTTTGACATATATAGTCTTTAAATCTTCATTATGAAAACACTTTTATCACACTGGATATTAAGCATGGATTTTATGAACAATCCATTTTCTAAGTCTATTCTTGATTATGTCCCATTTGTTTTCTTTTTATATTTTATTTTAAAATAAATTTTAATTAATTTTATTTTATTTTAATTGCTATATGATGCTTTTTTTTTGCGGGGCAATGGGGGTTAAGTGACTTGCCCAAGGTCACACAGCTAGTAAGTGTCAAGTGTCTGAGGCCGGATTTGAACCCAGGAACTCCTGAATCCAGGGCTAGTGTTTTATCCACTGCGCCATCTAGCCACCCCCTATATGATGCTTTAACGTGCCCTAAATTTTCCCCTCCCCTCTAATATATGTTTCTAAAACCTAAATAAGACAGGATGGCTAAGTAAAATCAACTAATAGCCAATGGGGGAAGAATACCAGTGGAGGCTCGTGAGCTTTAGTCCAGGGGGTGAACCTAATTCTTAGGGTTACCCCAAGAATCTTGAAAAGAATTAGCCCAGCCACCATCTGGGTATCCACACTACTAGCCCAGTACAAGTTGAGAAAGAATCCCCAGTGCTTGAGCTAAATAGAGACTTTTATACAGAAAAAAGCTAATTTTAGACTCAGTTTAAGAAACTCAGTCTTCTTCTCTAATCTCTGCAAGAGTTTGATCAAGTGAGCATTGGACTGTTCAAGATCCTCTAATAGACTTCCAAAGACATCTACATTATGTCAGGTTAGGTGGGGAAAGAACCAAAATGAAGCCTTTAGACCACAAAAGTCAGATTTCTGTTGCCTATGGCATAGATGATACCTACCTCCCTGTTCATAGGATTTGGATCTATAAGGGCTGTTAACAACCAAGGGCTGTTAACTTAATTAAGAACCAGAGAGAGAGAGAGAGGAGGTGGAGAGAGAGAGAGAGAGAGAGAGAGAGAGAGAGAGAGAGAGAGAGAGAGAGAGAGAGAGAGAGAGAGAAGAAGAAGAAGAAGAAGAAGAAGAAGAAGAAGAAGAAGAAGAAGAAGGAAAAGGAAAAGGAGGAGGAGGAGGAGGAGGAGGAGGAATAGAAAAGGAGAGAGAGAAAGAGGAGAGAGAAAAGAGAGGACAGAGAGAGGGAGAGGGAGAGAGAGAAGGGGGAGGAAAGAAAGAGAAAGAAGACAGAGAAAGAGGAGAGACAGAGACAGAGAATGAGAGAGAGAAGAAAGAGCAAAGACAGAGACAGAGACAGACAAACTGTATTTAAGTCTAATTGGCTTCCTTTGTAATACTATGGATTTTATTATCAGTGTCAAATGGTCAATAGACTTCATCAGATTGCCAAAGGGGTCCAGGACAGAAAAAATTAATAGCCTATGAGAAGTCCAACTCCTAGTCACATGACCCTTAAATTGCCATCTGCCTTGATTTCTTCAATTGCAAAGTGGAGCTAAGAACAGCACCTATCTCCTAAGGTTGTTGTGAGAATCAAATGAGATGATATTTGTAAAGCTCTTAGCACGGTTCCTGAAAAATAGGTGCTTGATGAATGCTTATTCTCTTTCCTTTTGCTTCATTTTATACATAAGGCAACTGAGGCCCAATGAGGGGATGTGACCTGAGCATTCCTAGCAAACCTCTTCCGAGGGAAAAGGAAGATGCAGTACTGAGTTTTTGCCATCTTCACCGTATTTGGTCTCTTCTTCTCAGACCTGGAGCTGCATCCAGTGGGGCTTGGAGTCCTTGTCCTCTTAAAATTGGATGGGAGTCAGCTGTTCATTCCATACCTAGGCCAGCCAGCAGCTATCCAGTGAAAAAGGGGTTTGTTTTTTTAGGTTCGTTTTTCCACCTCATAAAAAAAAGTTATCTGCAAAAGGACATGTTTATAAACTAGAAAAATGTGATCTGTGATGACTTAGTCAATCCATCCTGTGATTCAAGCTTAACAAGTTACTTCGGCTTCACCCTCTGTCCATGAATGAGGTGCCCCCCAAAAGCATTAAATCCACTGGCTTTATCCTATATTTTTCTTCTTTTTTTTTTTTTGGTTTGTTTTTGTGGGGCAATAAGGATTAAGTGATTTGCCCAGGGGCACACAGCTAGTAAGTGTTCACTCCTTTTTTTTGGGGGGGGGAGGCTGGGCAATGAGGGTTAAGTGACTTGCCCAGGGTCACACAGCTACTAAGTATCAAGTGTCTGAGTCAGGATTTGAACTCAGGTCCTCCTGAATCCAGGGCCAGTGCTTTATCCACTGTGCCACCTAGCTACCCGCTTAGCCTACATTTTTCTATGTATCTCTCAACCTTCATATTTTATCTCCCAAGAGAAAGTTCCTTGAGAGCAGGCTCTGCTTCAATTTTGAATTCTTAGCTAAGCTTGTCACATAGTAGAAGCTCCACAGCACTGAGGGCAGGTCCTCTGATTCCCAAACCAGTGTTGTTGTTTTTTAATTCCCACCATACCACACAACTTGTCATGTCTAAAAGTCATTTTAAGGTGGCTTTTATGATTCCTTATAACCTTAGTATGCCTCTTCAAAAGAGTTGGAAGGGGGGCAGCTAGGTGGCGTTGTACATAAAGCACCGGCCCTGGATTCAGGAGTACCTGAGTCCAAGTCTGGCCTCAGACACTTGACACTTACTAGCTGTGTGACCCTGGGCAAGTCACTTGGCCCTCATTGCCCTGAAAAAAAAAAAGAGCTGGAAGGGATCTCAAAGGAAATCTACTCAAACCTCTCTCATTTGCAGATGAGGAAACTGAGGGTCAAGAAAGTTGAGTGACCTACTTAAGATCACTCTGTAAGTAAGCATCAGAGATGGGATTTGAACCCAGGTCCTTTGACTCCAGAATCAGTAATCTTATCCCATTACCATCCCTTTAGTCAATTTCAACTTGCAAACATCTCTGGGGAAATTGGCCTAGAAGTAGGTAAGATGGAAAGCTGGGCCTGGAGTTGGGAAGACCTGAGTTCAAATTCCTTCTCAGACAGTCACTATCTGTATGTGCCCCGGCAAACCACTTAAACTCTGTCTGGCTCAGTTTCCTCAACCATAAAATAGGGTCAATAATAGCACCTTCTTCTCGAAGTTGTTGGGAAGAGCAAATGAAATAATATTTATAAAACACTGAAGAAAGTGCCTGGAACATAGTCAACTTAATAAATGTTTGTTTCCTTCCTTCTAGGGAAATGGGAATCTGACAATAATCTGGTTGGTCCTGCCAATGTCGACCGGCAGACTAAATAATGCAGGATAAAAATAGATTAAAATATCTACTTGGGCACCAGAATCACCCAGATTGATCACTTTAGCCAGATTGTTACCAAAATGCCAGCTGTATTTACCTCCAAGATCAAATATAAAATCCTCTGTTTTGCTTTTAAAGCCCTTCAGATCTCATCCTAACTTTCCAGTTTTCTTCCTCTCTACTCCCAGCCCCATACTCTGTAATTGAGCTATGTCAGCCTATTTGTTGCTCCTCATACACAACACTCTACATGTCCCACCTCCATGTATTTGCACTGTCTCCCATGCCTGGAATGCTATCCCTGCCTCACCTCTGGCTCCCAACTTCTCTGGCTTCCTTCAAGACTAAGAAGACATCCGACTATCAGTAGGAAGCCTTTCCCAATGTCTCTTACCCCAATCCATCCACCTTTCCCTCCAGTGACTTCCCTCTGAGATCACCTTCCATATACATGGTATATATCTGGGAAAGATAGAGAGAGACGGGAAGAGAGATAGATGAATAGTTACAGACTATAACATAGATAGATATAGTATATAGTATTGATAGGTAGAGAGAAGTGACAGACAGAGACAGAGAGGTAGAGATAGATAGATAGATAGATAGATAGATAGATAGATAGATAGATAGATAGATAGATAGATAGATAGATAGATAGATAGATAGATGATAGAGTATATAATATAAATAGATATAGTAGTATATAGTATAGAAAATATAGTATAGGGGCAACTAGGTGGCGCAGTGGTAGAGCACCAGCCCTGGAGTCAGGAGGACCTGAGTTCAAATCCGACCTCAGACATTTGACACTTACTAGCTGTGTGACCCTGGGCAAGTCACTTAACCCCAATTGCCTCACCAAAAACAAACAAACAAAACCAAGATGTAGTATATAGTATTGATAGGTATAGAGGAGAGGCAGAGAAACAGAGACAGAGGTGGATAGATAAATATATGGCATAAAAGTTATAGTATATGATATTGATAAGTAGAGAGGAGCCAGAGAGACAGAGAGAACCAGAGCCAGAGCCAGAGAGAGATTGATTTACATGCTGTCTCCCTCATTAGGATGTGAGGCCCTGGAGGGAGGGCCAGGCACAGATTTTTGCCTTTCCTTTCATCCCTCACCCTCAGCAACACAGTGTCGGGCACATGGCAGATGTATATTAAGTGCTGACTGACTGACTTGACTTGGCACCGCATTGACACAGTGAAAATCATATCTGCCATCTCAAAACCTAACTGAGACATTCGTTCATCTAAACTTGAAATCAAAACAACAAATATTTACTTACTGGGTGCCCACCACAGACAAAGTATTTTGTGCCTGGCGTTGGAGCAGCCACGGGCAAATGCAGGAAGGTCCTGCAGATTTCTAGAGTTCATCTTTTGTGCTCACTAACCTTAGGTTTCAGGAAAAGAGCATAATGGAGAAAAGCATGGGATTTAGAGTCAGATGACTTGGGTTCAAATCCTGGCTCCCCTCCCTTGTTATAGAACAAATCTAAAAATGGTAACTCCTATTGTTACTATTATCCCATATCTCACCAAGATACCAAATGGCAAAGAGATAGTCACACTCCATTTTTTTCTGTCAATTTCTATTAATCCCCGATGGAGCAAATACCTTCAGACCTACAGCTCACAAACATATTTTAGAACTGTACAGGGCTCCCTAGAAGTGGATTCAGCTGACAAGAATTGCCTCGGAAAAGTAGTAGAGACACGTGAGAAGTGGTACCCTATGGTTGTCCACTCCCTGGGCACTTTCATCAGGGATCATGCTCTGAATACCTGAACCGGAGCCAAGAAAAGCCTGGCAGACCAGTCACGCTGTGAGAAATGTCCAAGGGCTCTGGGAACATGGTGCTAGGGAGGGTTACCAAGGGTGCCACGCCCTACCATCCATCACTGCCTAGAGCTTCGAATGAATGCCAGCAAGAGAAAACAAGAGATGCCTCTTGTACACACAGAAATCGGGGAGGGGGGCAGTGAAGGAGATGAAGGGAGGGGGAGGGGATGAGAATCCTGCAAATTGAGGAAGAAATGAAATCTTAACCATAACAAGGTGCTAGAAGCACCTGGAAAGCAGGCCCCCAGTAAGATAAGTTCTCCTACTCGCCATATTCTTTATGGCCTTTCCCCATCATCTGTGTGTGTGTCTCCTCAGTGACTAGGGAATTAGTCGTAGTTTATGCCTTAGTTTTACCTCAGACTGGTCAAAATCCAAAGACTACTTTAGTAACCTCCCAGATTGGCAGGCCACGGCAGCTATAGAGGGTAAAAAGGCCGAGTTTAAACAGCAGTCTCTCCTGGTTCTCCTCCTACCTGTTTGACTGCTCCTTCTCAGTCTCCTTGGCTGGATCTATCTCTGAGCCATACCCACTAACCCCAGATGTTGTCTGATGTCTAACCCCTGGGCCTTCTTTGTCTCTTCCTCAACACCCATTCTCTTGGTGACCCTATCAGCTCCCAGAGGTTCAACAATCATCCCTAGATTGATGATTGCCTTTATTACATATCTTTCCTTAAGATGCCGCTCAGGTGCCATTTTCTATAAATAAAAAAGGCCTTCCCTGCTTTCCCCTACCTGTTACTGCCTACCCACCCTAACTCCCTTGAATTTAACTACTTTTATACTTATCATTTATATGCACTTTGGAGGGGGAGGCAATTGAGGTTAAGTGACTTGACCAGGATCACACAGCTAGTAAGTATCTTAGGCCAGATTTGAACTCCAGGGTTGGTTACTCTATCCACTGCACCACCTATCTGCCCCAATTTATATGCACTTTTATTTACTTGTACGTCTTTGTATTTTGTACTACCAATGCATCAGGGCCTAGCACCCAGCATGTAGTAGGTACTTAATAAATGCTTGTTGATGATTGGTTCTGTTAAGGGCTAAAATTCTAGCTAAACTGTCTAAAATATCTAATGAGTGGTCGCCAATAAATTATAAGCTTTAGCAAGAGTTAGACTTTTAAGCATTTATTAAGGAGAATAAGAATTTGGTAAAGAGAGAGAGAAAGGTCTAGATTCCTATCTATTAAAGGGAGAGCACAGTTCAATATTTATTTGCTTTTACCTGGAAAAATTGACAGTGGACCTGGACTAGACTCCCACAGGGATTTGTAGACAGTCCTACATTATTTTCCCAAATTTTACAGCAGGATCTGGCCTCTATTACCTTTAAAGGCTCCACACTAGTACAATATGTAGATGACTTACTTTTGGCCTCTCCTAATGCTGAAATTTGTCAGGAAGATAGCCGTCACTTACTGCTGGAGCTGCACAAGAGAGGGGCGGCTAGGTGGCGCAGTGGATAAAACACCAGCCCTGGAGTCAGGAGGACCTGAGTTCAAATCCAGCCTCAGACACTTGACACTTACTAGCTGTGTGACCTTGGGCAAGTCACTTAACCCCCATTGCCCAGCAAAAAAAAAACAAAAAAAACCACAAATGAGGGGGTTAGAAGTCCCTTCGTGGTCGCCATCTGTTAAGGGCTAAAATTCTAGCTAAACTGTCTAAAATATCTAATGAGTGGTCGCCAATAAATTATAAGCTTTAGCAAGAGTTAGACTTTTAAGCATTTATTAAGGAGAATAAGAATTTGGTAAAGAGAGAGAAAGGCCTAGATTCCTATCTATTAAAGGGAGAGCACATTTCTAGCTCCACTCTCCACCAGAGTCTAAAGGAAAGACAGCGAGACCGAGTGCCAGTCTCTTCCTTCCTCCTCCCACTAGTCCGCGTCACTTCCTGATGCCAAAGAAAAGACTCCTGGTCTTGCCCTCAAAGACCTTCGCTTCATGGGCAGAACTCTTCTACAGTAAGTCTCCAGCAGGTGGCGTTATTCCAATCGTTACAGTTCATTGATGTATATACCCAGCCCTAGCCTCTCTCCTGAGATGAAATCTAGCATCACCAACTGCCTTTTGGGCATCTCCAACTGGATTTCCCATAGGCATCTCAAACTCAATATGTCCAAAACAGAACTCATTATCTTTCCACAAGAACCCTTCCCCCTATCCAATTTTCCTATTCCTAGCAAAGGCACCATCATTCTCCAAGTTACTCAGGCTCATGACTTCATTTTCATCCTTGATTCCCACATATCCAATCTGTTGTGACATCTTGTCCTTTCCACATTTGCAACATCTCTCACATACACCCCCTTCCCTCTCCATTACCATCAGGATCAAATAGAAAGTCTTTTGTTAGTCATTTAAAGCCCTTCATAACCTGACCCCTTCCTGCCTTCCCAGTCTTCTCACACTTTATTCTCTTTCAACCACTCTCTGATCCAATTGCTGCTTGCTACTTCTCAAACACAACACTCCATCTCACAGTTCTGTGTCTTTCCACTGGCTGTTCTGCATGCTTGGAATCCTTTTTAAAGGTTTACGTGTGTAATTGACATTTTCTCCACCACTTTCTTAAGTCTAGCCCGTCAATGAAACAATAAATCAAACCCTGATTTGTAGCATTTGCCAATTTTTGAGGTGTAAATGCTTACATTGAAAATTTAACAATCAGATCATGAGAGTTGGTTTGAGCTGGCTCCAGTACCCCTCTGTCTGTATGTATCTGGTATGCACCTATCATTTACATGTCATCCCCTGCCATTGGAATCTGAGCTCCTGGAGAGTAGAGACTTTTCTTGCTTTTATTTCTGTCCCCAAAATTTGGCACATAGTAGGTGCTTAATGTGTTTCTTTAATTGATTGATCATGACCTTCCTAGGCACTGTAGTCACAATGACAAAGAAAATGGTACAGTCCTAGCCCTCAGGGAGCTTATATTCTATTGTGGGGGGAAAAGACCACCTCCCACCCACCCCAATTTTTTTCATTTGATTACTAGCCCCAGGTAGCAAACCTATCACTAGTTCAATCTAATAGGAAGAACACTTTACCCAACATTTGACTCAGCAATGGTACTATAAGAACTTCACCCTCAGAAGATCAAAGACAGTGGGAAGGTTCCATTTATACCAAAATACTTATAACAGCATTTTTTGCAGTGGTCAAGACCTAGAAACAAAGTGGGCACTGTTGATTACAGAATGGCTAAACAAATCGTGGTCTATGGATTTGTTGTCAGTTGTTTTTCAGTCATATCCAATTCTGTGACCCCATTTGGGTTTTTCTTGGCAAAGATACTGACTGGAGCAGTTTGCCATTTCCTTCTCCAGCTCATTTGACAGATGAGGAAACTGAGGCAAACAAGCTTAAGTGACTTGCCCAGGGTCACAGAGCTAATATGTGTCTGGAGCCAGATTTTAACTTAGAAAGATGAGTCTTCCTGACTACAGGACCAGACCTCTATCCACTCTGGTGCCACCAACTGCCCAAGTCTATGGATAGCATAGAATATTATTACACCAAAAGAAAAAACAAACTTCAAATATTCAGAGAAGCATAGGAAGACTCATATGAACCAATACAGACCAAGGGAACAGGATGAAGTGGCCTATGTTAGCCCCAAGAGACAAATGATAAAATATTTGTCCATCTCCATCAATCAGCAAGCAGTTATAAAGCACCCACTATATGCTACACTGTCCTAGGGGGTACAAAGACAAAAAAGAAACAGTCCCTAGGCTTAAGAATCATACATCCTATGAAGTGAGATAATTAAGCATTAATGAGGTAGCATCCATTGTGCTTGGGATATAATAACAGGTGTGAAGCAATCCCTACCATCAAGGAGATAACATGCACATAAAAGAATATGCAAAATAAACATATATTAAATAGATTTGGAGTAAGTGCAGGGCAATGAAAGGGAGAAGTTTGGCAACTAGAAGAATCAGGGAAGGCTTCATATAGGAGGTGGCTTGGAGAGAAACTAGGAAAGAAATAGAAAAGCCATAGGATCATAAAAGGGGCCCTGGGGGCAGCTAGGTGGCACAGTGGATAGAGCACCAGCCCTGGAGTCAGGAGTACCTCAGTTCAAACCCGGCCTCAGACACTTAACACTTACTAGCTGTGTGACCCTGGGCAAGTCACTTAACCCCAATTGCCTCACTAAACAATAAATAAATAAATAAATAAAATAAAAGGGGTCCTAAGTGTCAATGGGTGTATCCCTTTCATTTTACAGATAAAGAAACTAAGGGTTAGAGAAATGAAATTACTTGCTCAGGACCACATAGATGATTAGTTTCTGACAAAGTAAAGTGTATATTGCCAGGCCCTGATGCATTGGTTCATTTGCTGTTAGCTAGGAACTTATCAGGGTTTGCTTAAAAGGCATCAATGGACATTTTTTTAAAAGAGAGAGAGTGAACATCATGTTAATGTTATACTCTCTTGGGAAGTTAATGCCATACCCTCTTGGGAAAGAGGAAAGGATCTAAGTAAAACCATAACTAGTAATTCTAGCACCCGGGGCAATTACCACAAATTGTGCCTTTCAGGAAAGTAACAGGGGAGGCACTTTAAAATCAACTTTTTCAAACAAAATCAGTTGGGAGGGGAAAGACCTCAAACCTCAAGATATAAGGCCATGAGGTAAAGGAGTGGGATGGAAAGAGAGAGAACAAAGACCGCCCACTCCCTTCTCCACACACCAAGGCCACTGCTGGGGAAGCCACCCCTGGGAAGACAACATGGCTGGGCAGAGGGATGGAGCCACTGGAGGGAGGAAGCACTAGTTATCCTAGTTCCTACTCATTTTTCTTGGTCATTGGATGCTAAACTCCAGTGTTTCTGATAAAGAAGGGTACCTGATTGCCCTCTATACTTTGGACCCATCCAACAAAGTCCCTTATGGATCTAAGAAGCACTTGAAATAAAGAAATGTGATCTAAAAAATTAGGGGAGTTTTTCTACCTCTGTTATCAAAAGAGATGAATTAAGGCAGTGGAAGCTATCTCCTCACACAGTCTGTCCAAACTGTATTTAAAATTCACAGGTTCAAACTCAGTGGCTTCATTATATTCATGATACCCCAAGAAGTTGCCCCCAATCAATCATTCAATCAATGGACAAGAATTTTTAAAATGCCTACTATGTGCCAAGCACTTGAGGGAACCTCTTAGGATTATGGACTAAGATATCTGAGAGAAAAACAATAAAAGGGAGCAAGGGAAGAGAGGAGAAAGAGCTCATAATACCTTTGGGTTGGTCATTAAACCTCAGAAATTCCCTCAGAAGACAGGTGGAAGGTGGAGACAAGGAGTAGGTAGAGCTTCCCAGAGACATCTCCTCAACATCAGGACCACAGTGTATGTACAGATGGACCTATATAGGCTCTCATCAGCCCACAACAAATGTATTTTAAAACATACCATAGTAATGCAATATAATATAATATAGTATACTATAAGACATGATATATTACATATTTATGGTATAATATTATAAATGTGACGTGATATGATCTAATGTAATATAATATATGGTTCAATACATGACAACATAACATTAATATAGTGATATAACATATATGATATAACACAATCATATATTTTGTTCAGTTGTGTCCCTCTTCATTTGTATTGTGTCTTACTCTTCAAGTATTCAGAGAAACATAAGAAGACTTGTGTGTGGGGAGCAGTTAGGTGGTGCAGTAGATAAAGCACCAGCCCTGAATTCAGGAGGACCTGAGTTCAAATCCAGCCTCAGACACTTGACGCTTAGTAGCTGTGTGACCCTGGACAAGTTACTTAACTCTCACTGACACCCTCCCCCCCCCACCCTCAAAAAAGAAGACTCCTATGAACCCATTTGGGATTTTCTTGGCAAAGAGACTGGAGTGGTTTGCCATTATCTTCTCTAGCTCATTTTACAGATGAGGTAAACTGAGGCAAACAGGCTTAAGGGACTTACTCAAGGTCACACAGCTAGTAAGTGTCTGAGGTCAGATTTGAACTTAAAAAAGACGAGTCTTCCTGACTCCAGGTAGCATACTAGCCACTGTGCTAATTTTACATTCATATAATAACAACTAGCATTTATGTAGCACTTACTATATATCAGGCCCTGTGCCAAACACTTTATAAATATTATCTCATTGATCTTCACAACCCTGTGTTGTAGGTGCTGTTATTATCCCTCTTTTTCTACATTTGAGGAAACTGAGTGGCCCAAGGCCATCCAGCTAATAATTGTCTGAGGCTACCTTTGAATTCAGGTCTTTGACCACTCTAAAATGCCTTGATAGATTGATTAAGAGTTGAAACGGATCTCACAGTTCATCTAAATCCAATCCCCTCATTTTACAAAAGAAGAAACAAGAGCAGAAAGGAGAAAGGAGAAATGTGCTGAGGTCACATGGGGGAAATCAAACAGAGTGTTCAGGATTTGAACCCTGCATCCTTTGCTTTCAGATTCTCTGCCTTAAGTCCTAACCAGGGATATCTTCCCTTCTTGGTGAGACACTGTCAGCCTCCTCTGCCAACAGCTGCAAGACCTCTTCCAGGTTTCCTTAAATAAGGTAAGCCAATCGGCCAAAGAGAAAGTGTGGACTACAGCTAAGCTAGAAATGTGTCGGCAACACAAAATGTTCGGTCTCTCGATCACTATTACTCACCTTTGGACAGGAGCACATAAGAAGTTCAATAGCCCAGAAAGACCGGCCAGATTTGAACCATTAGAAGCCATATAGAAACCACCACGAGGCTCGAGATTGACATCATGAATGTGTATGTGTGTGGAATTTGTTTTACACACACACACACACACACACAAATGAGTTTAAAGAAAAGGACATGGAAAACAGCAGAGGGGCAGTCAAGTGAAGGAAAACATGCTGAGCAAGCTAACCCCTCAGTCACAAGATTTCATATGACAGGAGAAAACTGTATGGACAGAGTGAACCCCGTCACAAGATCTGAAGAAAGGAACAAAACGCAAAACAGGGGAGCTAGTCAGGCTCGGCCTCGGAACAGCAGGACACCAGAGAAAGGATGAGAGAGGCTGATGGTCCCAACATTGCCCAATGCATCTGGGTATTAACAACCCCAGATTTCTGGGACCATCCTGCTTCAGCAGAAAGAAGTTTGGAGAGTTGAGCGATAAAGATTGTCTCTCACCTGGATGACCCTGTGTTTGAGGATAATTTCCAGATACCTGTACACAAACAAACAAAAAAAAAAGATCCCAGTAAGACAGAAGGCAAAAGAGAATAAAGAATTCTTGGTACAATTCTGGGGAAGCCCCACCCCACCCTTTTGGAAATTACCTGCTCTTCCAAAAACAAAAAAAGCATCCACGGATAACAACAGAAAAGAGACAGTAGCTTCCTCATGATGGTCTTCCCAAAGGTTTGGAAAAAAAATAGGGGGATTCAAAGCCAGATTCCGGGGAGGTGGGTTACAGAAAGCAGAGTTTGTTTCTTTCTTAAAAAAAAAAAATTAATCCTCACTTCCTTGTGAAAAGGGCATCTTCATACAGGTTCCAAAAAAATCATTTCGGAAGTTCTCCCGGTCGCCGTCGGTTGTCCGGAGGCATGGATGGGTGTTTTCAAAATTCAACAACTTTCAGCAATCGATAAACGCTTTACCATGACTAGAGCAGCTGAGGAATGTGGGAAGAATCAGTCCAATTCCAAAATGCACAGTTTCCCCAGAAACAATCCCAAAAATCTTCCTGCGCTCGGTGCCAAGAAGAGGTCTCTCTCATTCAGCATGTGGTCTCCCGTCTCCTCGGTAATGTTCGGGAGCACCCTGTATATCAAGCTGCGGTTCTGAGTTATTCTTTAAAAAGGAGAGAATGTCGGGGGCGGGGGGGGGGGGGGGGGAGAGAGAAGAACCCTCTTGTGAGAACTTTTTTTCACAGAGTTGCTCCGGCTTTCTCCAGAGGAGCGGAATTGAAATGATTTGCTAAGTCCTTCCCTGTCTGGCTCAAGTTTGCACCTCCATCCCAGATCTAGTTGGGTGGAGAGAAAGTCTGAGTGATGTCATGTTCTCTCAAACTTTGTCCCATTCTGTTTCTCTATTTATATCTTCTTGCTGCTGTCTCCTCGCTGGGTCCTAACACCAGTCTGTTAAGAACAATTGGAAATGTTTAAAGTCTCTTGGGTTCAGAAAGCAGACCAGAGAAAGCACAGTGTTTGGGGGGAGGGTGTGGGGAGGCGGGGAGGAGGCACACTACCCCCCAGCTTGTTCACTCAAGCCAGCATAAATATTAATAAATATTTCAACTTAGAGCAAACAGAAAAATCTATTTAACTAAAAGTTTTGTTTGGCCGAAGGAAGAAATAAGGTGATATTCAGAGGGGGAAAAAACACCAAACCCACGCATCCTTCACTGACCAAAGTGTTGGCTGCAGTGTAGTACTTAACCCTTTGCCAACTCAAGGAATTCAATTTCTGAGCTTTCTTTCCAAACCTATTATTATTATTAACTCTTATGTCTCACAATTCAAAGCACCTGGGAAAGTGCTGGGTATCCTGGATGCTATTTATGGGAAGAGCTAGGGTAAGCCCCTTAGCCCCTCTGTGCCTCAGTTTCCCCAAATATTTTCCCCAATGGTGGTATCCACTCAGAAAAGAGCCTTCTCTCCAATAAACTCTGAAATACATTGGTTATATTCTCAACTATTTAAGTTCCTAGAAGTCAGTGTGATACAGTGGAAAAAGAATTGGCTCTGAAGTCAGAGGATCCTGGTTCAAATTCCACCTCTGGTTTACGTCCAAGTGAGCTTGAGCAACCCACTTAGTCACCATGAGCCTGTTTCCTCATCTGAAAAATAAGGGGATTGAATAGCGATCAAATGGCCTCTAAGGTCTCTTTGGGTTCTGGATCTATGAGGAGAAGTTAGGTGAGGACATAGTGGATAGAGCTCTGTGGACCTAGAGTCAGGAAGACCTGAGTTCAAATTCTACCTTGACCACTTACTAAATGTTTAACCCTGGGGAAGTAACTGAACCTCTCCGTGTCTCAGCTTTCTCATGTGTAAAATTCGGTGGAGGGGGGGTGGAATTAATAATAATATCTCCTACTTCCCAGGGTTGTTTTGAGGATCAACTAAGATAAAACAAACCTTATCAAATTAGCAAAATTACAAACCTTATCAGTGAACTTTGGTCTTATAACAATCAGCAAACATTTATTAAACACCTACTTATTGTTGAATCACTTCAACTAGCCTAACTCTTTGAGACCTTATTTGGGGTTTTCTTGGCAAAGATCCTGAAGTGGTTTGCCATTTCCTTCTCCAGCTCATTTTACAGACCAGGAAACTGAAGCAAACAGGGTGAAATGACCTGCCAAGGGTCACACAGATAATAAGTGTCTGAGGATGGATTTGAACTCAAGATGAGTCTTCCTGACTCCAGGTCTGGCACTCAATACACTTCCATACCTATGTGCCAAGAAATAGATGCAAAGAAAAAAAGTGAATTGTGCCTTCCCTCAAAGAGCTTACATTCTATGAAGGAGACAAAGTAGCTGACAGAGGTTTTACAGCCATTATCATATTTTGTTATTCCTTCCATGAAACCCAGATCCAGGAAGCCATCTTTTGTCCTCACTACAGGACTGGGGTGGATTACATCTCTGAAAGTTTTGATGTGGCAAAACTGTGCTTCCAGACTTGAAGTTCTGTGGATTGGTGACTTTTGGCTCTCTCCACTGCTGCCACCCGTCCCTGGGAGAGTCCCTTTATACCCACCCCACCACCACCACCATGGACTCTCCAGCAAGTTTTCACTTCCCCCTACTGGTTCTCACGAGGAAGAGAAGCAAGAGGGAGAGAAGAAGGAGAGAAGGAAGGGAGAAGGAGAGAAGGATTTGCTCTACAGAGAAGTGAATAGGTTCCATATTTAGGATCCTCCCTTCACCACCAGCTGGGCATCCCCTCCCTATCATGGGCTTCTCTTACTCTCTGTTTCTTTTTTTTTTTTCAGTTATGAGGTTGTCATCAGATAATATTTATTATTCTTGCCCTCAGTGAGCTTTCAACACCAACATAGGTGAGTACTAGAGAGGGAGCACAGTAGGGGGTGGGGCAGGGGGAAAGGGAACAAAGAGGCAATCAGGGAAGGCTTCATAGAGGAGAAGGTACCTGGGCTGAGCCTTGGAGGAAGTAAGGGATCCTGATAGGCAAAGGGGAGGAGGAACTGAATTCCAGGCATGGGAGACAGACAGTCAAATGAGACAGACAGTCAAAGCAAAAGCCTGGAGGTGGGAGATACATATCATTTCCATCACCACTGCCTCTTATAAATGAAGAAGTTGAGGATGGGAAGGAGGGTGGAATAACCGACAGAACCTCTGTGGTCCTCAGTTTCCTCTTCTGTACAATAAATAACCTCTAAAGTCCCTTCCAGCTCTAGATCTATGAATAA
>NC_057861.1:40695000-40722500 GCF_019393635.1 Dromiciops gliroides | reverse complement strand
ACTAGGGATGTGATGAACTTGCTGATCTCTCCACTAATCAAAGCACATTTAGAATATTATGATCAACTGTGAGCTCTTAATTAATTGTAGGAAGAACGCTGCTAAGCAATCAAAGGAGGACAATCAGGATGAAAAAAAAAATGGCCTTGAGATCACATCACAAAAGGATCAGCTAAAGAAACTGGAGACATTTGGCCTAGAGAAGAAAAGACTCAGGGGAGACATGATGAGTGGATTCCAATTTTTGAAGGGCTGTAACTTGAAAGATGGAGAGAAGAGAGTGTGAAGAATTCAGAGAAATTTTGGAAGATTTTCTGGACTGATGCAGAGGGAACTCAGCAGAACCAAGAGAATGATCCACACAATGACCTCAAAATCATAAAAGAAGACAACACTGCAACATTTCAGAATGCTAATCCACACAGCAATTGATCAAAACTTCCAATGACCAATGGCAAAGCATGATGCCTTTCCTTCAGCAGAGAGAGGTAGTGCACTCTTCAGGGCAGAACAAGGAAGATTTTTTTTTTTGGTGTGGCAATGAGGGTTAAGTGACTTGCCTAAGGTCACACAGCTAGTAAGTGTCAAGTGTCTAAGGCTGGATCTGAACTCATGTCCTCTTGAATCCAGGGCCGGTGTTTTATCCACTGTGCCACCTAGCTGCCCCCTCAGGCAGATATTTTCAAACATGGACAATGCATTGATTTGGCTTGACTGCCCTTATTTGTTAGAAGGGAGGGTTCTTTTCTTTGGGAAATAGTGGGTTCCCCCTCTAGAAGGGTTCTACCTTCAAGAAAAAAAACTGGATGACAATTAGTCACAGATGTGATGGAGGAGAATATTGTCCCGATACCGGTTCCCAAGGTGCTGAGATTCTCCTGGTGGGTCAGGAAAGGGTGACTGTACAGCTCAGCTCAGAGACAGGAGCAGGGAAGAGATGACCGCCAGAAGACCCTTCCAGTCCTCTGACTCTGGTTCTAATCACATCTTAGGGATTACAGGGTGCATTTTCCCCTCAGGGGCTGTGAAGTACTTGGCAGTTTGTGCTTTGCAAACGAACCACTTGACAGGGCGTCTGCCTCTCTAAAAATGGCTTTGTTTACCCTGTAGTTTGTGATTTAGGGAGGGGAGGGACCCAGCTGCTCCCTTTGGTTTCTAAATGGGCCCCTGATCTGCTCTTAAGGTGCATTTGTCTTCCAGGCCCAGGGACTCTGCTGGCTGGAGTGGGGTGGGAGAGTCCCTCCGAGGCCCCTCATTTCTATAGTGTCCCGGATGTTGGGCTTGCCCCAATTTATTTATTTTCTATTTGTTATTTCTCTAGTGTCTGTGGAATGTTCCTTTCTTGCCAATCCTGCTGGAGCAGGAGGTGGAGGGAGGCAGCTGACAGTGCCCTGGATTCCTTAAAAGCTGAAAGCACCCACTGGATTTGCCTGACTTTCTTCACTAGCACCAGAACCGGGTGGGTTTTGTTCTGTATTGTTTTGGGTCAGGGGAAGCCCTGGTCAGAATCAAAGGTACATTTCCATTACACTGCTGTGATCCATCCTTAATTCAATTACTTTGGCTCAGTGCCCTCTGACCCCAGCAACATCCCAGGCTTCAATGATCACACTAGGAAGCCCATAGATTAGATACTATTTTAGCTAGGACAGAGAGACAGACAAGGAGAGGGAGAAGAGGGAGAGAAAGAAACAGAGGAAGAGATAGATATTAAAAGAGTAGGATCAGGGGCAGCTAGGTGGCACAGTGGATAAAGCACTGGCCACGGATTCAGGAGAACCTGAGTTCAAATCCAGCCTCAGACACTTGAAACTTACTAGCTGTGTGACCCGGGGCAAGTCATTTAACCCTCATTGCCCATACTTAAAAATAATAATAATAATAATGTAGGATTGATACAGAGATAACCAGAGACAGAAAGATAGAGACAGAGACAAAGAGACACACAAAGAGATAGCCAGAAAGAGAGACAGAAGCCAAGTTAGAGACAGAGACAGAGAGATAGAGACTAAGATACACAGAGACAGACAGAGACACAGAGACAAAGATAGAGACAGACACAGAGAAAAAGATAGAGGAAAACAGAGACAAAGATAGAGACAGATACAGACAGACACAGAGACAGAGACAAAGATAGACAGACAGACACAGAGAGAGACAGAAAGATTGAGATAGACAGGCATAAAGACAGAGAGAGAGAGACAGAGAGACAGAGAAAAAACTAGAGACAGACAGAGGTTCATTAGACTCCTCTTAGCCGAGGCAAACACATGTTTCACTTGGGGTCTTTTTTTCCCCATCCTTAGCTTTACACTGAAGAAAGCAGTGAGTCTGTAATACTATTTAAAAAGGTGTAGAGAACAATTTTCACTGGAATTGAGTTGGTAGAATAGTAAAGAGACCTCTGCTCATCTCCAACCCTGAAATATTCAGTGAATCCTAGAGGAAGAGGCTTTAACGAACTCCTAGCACTTTCCAGCTGTTAGACTTCATTACCGATCTGTCTCTTCTCCCATAAATACTTAGAGTCTCACTAAAAATTCCAGGGAAGATGGGTTATCTCTCATCGGACTGTTTCTAAATCAGCAATCAAGGCTGTTAACTGTTTCAGGGATCTGACACTTGGCTGGGGATGGGCTGCCCCAGGACAACATGGACAGTACCAGGGTGTCAGTGAGCCAAAGGCCCCCTCACACTCCCAGCAGACAGGGATTGAGAAACAATGCTAATGGCAGCATTTATATGGCCCTTTAAGTTTTGCAAGGCATTTCATGTGTATTATCTCATTTGACCCTCACAATCACACAGATAAGGAAATTGAGACTGAGAAGTTCAGTGAGTTACCCAAGGTCACACTACCAGTAAATGCTAAGGCAAAATTTTCAGAGGCTCAGATTACTATTTTTTTTTTCAAATGTGTGACCCAAGCAACAAGACATAATGGAAAAAGCTCTGGACTCGGAGTCAAGACACCCTGATTAGCTGTGTGACCCTGGACAAGTCACTTAACTTCTGTATGCTTCAGTTTTCTCATCTGTAAAAAATAATAACAGCACCTACCCCACATGGGTTGTCATGAAGATTCAATGAGATAATGCATGATACAGTGAATATCCATGGAGTTAGAGTGCCCAGGTGCCCTTTTGCAAATCACCTCATTTCCCTGGGCCTTCCTTTCTTCTGCAAAATTATCAGGTTCTCCAAGTGATCCTCGGGGTCTCTTCCAGCCCTAAAGCTAGGATACTATAAAGTGCTCAAAGACCTTGAAGCACTTTTATAAATGAAAGCTATTGGGGCAGCTAGGTGGCGCAGTGGATAGAGCACCAGCCCTGGAATCAGGAGTACCTGAGTTCAAATCCGGCCTCAGACACTTAACACTTACTAGCTGTGTGACCTTGGGCAAGTCACTTAACCCCAATTGCCTCACTAAAAAATAAAAAACAAAAACAAAAATAAATGAAAGCTATTATCATGCAGAAAGTGAGGAAGACCTGGGTTCAACTCCTGCCTGTTATAACTAGTGATTATAACCTGTTTATATTTTTCAAGCTCTCAATTTCTTCATCTGTAAAATGATAGTTAATGAAATGGTCTCTGAGGTCCCTTGAAGTGTCAAACACAAGTATCCCACAACATTCCAGAACCTGGGGGGGGGGGGGATGTAAGTGGAAAATATTTATCAAAATAAGGAAAAATACAATTGAACATAGATAATATTAACATGTGGTTTTCTAAGTCAGTCTGCAGCCCACGGGGATCCTTTTGTATGGTTTAGCCACCCAATTTCTGTTTGAATTTGACACCACCAGTTTAAAGTGATTTATCAACATTAAAAGTGCTTCTATAGGGGCAGTTAGATGGCGCAGTGGATAGAGCACCGGCCCTGGAGTCAGGAGTACCTGAGTTCAAATCTGGCCTCAGACACTTAACACTTACTAGCTGTGTGACCCTGGGCAAGTCACTTAACCCCAATTGCCTCACTTTAAAAAAAAAGTGCTTCTATAGGGGCAGCTAGGTGGTGCAGTGTTTAAAGCACTGGCCCTGGAGTCAGGAGGACCTGAGTTCAAATCCAGCCTCAGACACTTGACACTTAACTAGCTGTGTGACCCTGGGCAAGTCACTTAACCCTCATTGCCCTGAAAAAAAAAAGTGCTTCTATAAATGCGAGCTAGTATTAATAGAGGAGTTAAGAAAATGTGAGGTCAAGTTCTGATCCTGGAGCAATCCTCTAAGGGCCTGAAGCAATTCCCTAGGATTTATCTCAGAAGTCTTAACAGAGCTGAGATCTGTGCTCTTTAGTTTGTAGAGTATCCAAATTAGAACAGATTCCCTACCCAGAGGAAATTGTGGGTCCTTTGGGAATGGGTCGTGTCTGACTCTTCATGACCAAATTTGGGGTTTTCTTGGCAGAGATACTGGAGTAGTGTGCCATTTCCTTCTGCAGTTTATATACAGATGAGGAAACTGAGGCAGACAGGGTTAAGTGACTTGCTCAGACTCACAGAGCTAGTAAGTGTCTGACGCTGAATTTGAATTCAGTCTTCCTGATTCCAAGTCTAGCACTCCATCCACTATACCACCTAGCTCCCCCTTAAAGCTAATTACAAAAATCTAATTAATTACTCAATAAAAAAATTGCTTATACTTCAACTTGAGGTGAAATGCCTAAATAATCCTGTTTCCTTGATCTTGGTTATCCAGTTAATTTTCTCAACGTTCTATCGCTTTTTTAGGGACAAAACTTTATAACAGGGGTTCTTAACCTGAGGTCCAATAAGTTTTGTTTTGTTTTTTGTTGTTGTTGTTTTTTGGTGAGGTAATGAGGGCTAAGTGACTTGCCCAGGGTCACACAGCTAGTCTGTGTCAAGTGTCTGAAGCTGGATTTGAACTCAGGTCCTCCTGAATCCAAGGTCGATGCTTTATCCACTTCACCACCTAGCTGCCCCCAATAACTTTTTTAAATAGATTTTATAACTATTTCAATTTAGTTAGCTTTCTTTGTAATCCTGTGTATTTTATTATATGTATTCAAAACCTTTACTTCTGGAAGGGTCCCCAAGGATTTATTAGAGAGATAAAAGGGTCCAGGGTAGAGAAAAGGTTAAGATTCTCTGCTTGAGAAATCAGTCAGTCAAAAAGTATTTATTAAGCACCTGTGTGTCAGTAAAGGTGCTAAGTGCTAGGGATATAAAAAATAGTTCAAAAAATAGTCTCTGCTCTCAAGCAGCTTACAATCTAATAGGGGAGACAACAAGTAAACAAAAATGTAAAAACAAGTTATATACAGGACAAATAGGAAATCATAAAGAGAGGGAAGGCCATGGAATCAAAAGAGTTTGGAAAAAGTTTAGACGGGATTTTAGTTGAAACTTAAAGAAAGCCTAGGAAGCCAAGAGGTGGGGATGAGGGAGGGAGAGCATCCCAAGCATGAGAGAGAACTGAGGGACAGCTAGGTGGTGCAGTGGATAAAGCACCAGCCCTGGATTCAGAAGGACCAGAGTTCAAATCTAACTTCAGACACTTGTCACTTACTAACTGTGTGACCCTAGCAAGTCACTTAACCCTCATTGATCTGCAGAGAGAGAGAGAGAGAGAGAGAGAGGTGGGGGGAGAGAGAGAACTGAGAAAAAGAGCCTAACCCTAGAAAGTGCTGCCTTCCAAAAGTACTGTGAATTCCCATTTCCTATATAGAATGGTACCTGGTCAGGATAAGCCTGAAAAAGAAAAGTCTTAAGGGTTTGTCTAGATGTTTTCAGCTAAAGGAGCTTCCATGAGGAAAAAAGGAATAGATTTGTGCCAGTTAGCTCCAAAGGGCAAAACTAACCAACAGATGAGGTAGAAATTTAAAAGAGGAAGAATTAGGCTTGATATAATAGAAAGTTTCCAAAAGTACCAAAATGGGACAAAAAGTCTGTCCTGGGAGGCAGTGGTGACTTCCCCTTCACTAGAGATCTTCAAATATAACAGCTAGATGATTACTTGTCAGATGTGGGTGGTATGACTAGGTGACCCCCAAATTCCCTTCCCAACTTTGAGATTCTGTGGTTATAAAGACCATTTTTCAAGTCTATTTCACAGAGCTGAAAAACACATTATTTTTTGTATCCCCACCCATTAGAATGTAAACTCCTTGAGGCCAGGGGTTGAGATCCGTTTTAGTTCTTGGTGAACACAATGCCTTGCTTAATTAAGGTTTGTTGAAGTGAAATGAGGTGAAATGAATCATTGCTGTTTTTGAAAGGTCATAATTTTAACCCTGCCCTGAACAAACTCTCCTGTGAGTTACTTTAAGCCAATTAGTCACTATTACCAATACGAATTTCAAGGTGGCATAGCCATGCATTTTCCCAGGCTATCAGCTAATTAGGTTAGCAGAAACAATGTCAGGAATGGCCTTATTCTCCATTTTCCTGGGAAATGTGCCCAGAGGCCATTAGACAGTGATTCCATTCAATAAACACCATAAATATAGTAAAGAATATAGTTTCAAAGTTTTTAAAAATCAATGATGCCAAGCCAGTAAACAACCTATCTTTCCGGAGTACATTCATTTGGGGCCAAGTCACATTCTCTGTGAATAATGGCAGATGAGGTCGTCACACATGGTGTCTGCCCTTCCCAGAATGGATATCAAAGTTCAGTTAGTTAACATTTGTCCCTTTGACATAATATCCTGGGATGGGGAGGTGGGGGAAGGGGCAGGGGCTTAATCAGTGTGGATTGGTAATTTTAAGAAAAAGATTTTCACAAAGACTTTTGGGAGGAGGTAGAATGGGATCTCAGAAGGACTAAGTCTAGGGAGACTAGGATGGAATTAGAAAAGAGTAGGTAAGGGGAAAAGATAGTACTGAACTGCTCAGCCTCAAACATTTACTAGCTATGTGTTCATGGGCAGGTCACTTAGACGCTCTCTGCCTCAGTTTCCTCATCTATAAAATAGGAATAATAATAGTCCCTACCTCCCAGGGTTGTTATGAGGATAAAATGAGATAATATTTGTAAAGTATTTTACAAACCTTATAAAGCTATATAAATGCCAGTTTATTATTATTGTTGTTGTTGTCATTATTATTTTGTGGGGCAATGAGGGTTAAGTGTGCCCAGGGTCACACAGCTAGTAAGTGTCAAGTGTCTGAGGCTGGATTCAAACTCAGGTCCTCCTGAATCCAGGGCTGGTGCTTTATCCACTGCACCACCTAGCTAACCCCCACTATTATTATTTTTTAAAAGAATCACAGAATCTCAAAGTTGTAAGGCATCTACCTGGGAAGTCATCTAGTGCAATCCCTGACCAAAGAGGAATTTCTTCTGTATCACTGACATAGATCAAGAACTGAAAGGGATTTTAGAAGTTATTACTCCCACCATCTTCATTTTTTACTCATGGGGAGATGAAAGGGTCAAAATGGGGAAGTGACTTGCCCAAGGTCACACAGGAAATAATGAGTAGAAACCAGGTGTGAACTCATATTTTTTTCCCTGCAGGGCCCTACCTTTTCATAGCTGACAAGTAAGTGGTCATCAAGCCTTTGCTTAAAGAACTCCAATAAAGGAGATTCCATTAATTCCAATTATAGCCAGTTGTACTTTGGAGAAGGAGCCAATGCTGCATCAGCCCAACATTTGTTGTATTCTGCCCCCTCCCTACCCCACCCCAATATTTAACCTCCTGGGATTGTAGGGAATACAGTCAATGCCCACTTCCCTCCTTCCTTTGAGTAGAAAAAATAACACCAAAGCTGGGCACCCGCTGAAATGAAGAACCAGAGAAATGGAAACTTAACAAAACCTGAAGTAGCCACAGAAGAGGCATCAATGTTAATGAAGTCGTATTTCTTCCTGGTGGATGAGAAAACATGTCAGATATTGTTGGAAGGAGTGGAAGGAATGGGGATGGGAGTGGAGCAGGGATGGAAACCAGTCGCCCAAATAATAACAACAAAGAAAGGAACTCTGTTTTGGTTTTCCCTACATGGCGACCTATGGGCACCTTTGAACTCTGAACTCATGAAGTGGCTCTCTCCAATCACGGAGACTTTGCATGTGCTTTTAGTGAGCTGATGTTATCTAAGATGATAAGACATTGATATATAAATGTACAAGCTGCTCTCCCATTCTCCATACCCATACTTTATCAACTCTCTCTGTCTTTGTCTCTCTCATCCTCCCTCTCCCTTTATATCTGTCTTTTTCTATCTCTGTCAGGGTCTTTGATTCTCTCTCTCTCTCTCTCTCTCTCTCTCTCTCTCTCTCTCTCTCTCTCCTGTCTCTCTCTGCCTCTCTCCCTCTCTGTCTCTCTCTCTCTGTGTCTCTATTTCTGTCTCTCTGTCTCTCTCTATCTCTCTCTCTGTCTTTCCTTCCCCCCTCCCTTCCCCCCCACATATAAACACACACACACACACACACACACACACATGTTGTGTGGGGATTTTTTTTCTGTCTCAAAAAGTATTTCATCTACGGCCAGCCAAAGATTTTGATGTATAAATCTACTGACTGCTCTCCACTTTTCCATATTCATATCTTACACTCTCTCTGTATCTCTCTATTTCTCGGTCTCTTTTCCTCCCCACCCAACCTGTGTGTGTGTGTGTGTGTGTGTGTGTGTGTGTGTGTGTGTGTGTGTGGCTCTTATCCATCTTTCTCTCTCTCCTCTCTCCTCTCTCCTCTCTCCTCTCTCCTCCCTCTCACACAAGCACAGATATGCACATTGCTTAAGGGATTTTTTTTTTACTCTTTAAAGGGATTGTATCTGTGGCCAGCCCAAGACTTTAGGCCTGAATGAGTCTTTCAAATTGATTTTTCTCTCTCTCTCTCTCTTTAACTTAAGGAGAAGCTTGTACTAGTCAGCCCCTGCTGAACCCCTTTGATGCTAATTCCTTGTTTTCTGGGTCAGAGAGAGACAGCCTCCCTATCTCCATTGGCAGGATGAATAAGGTCAGTTACCTTGGGGAAAAGCAGAGCAACTCCCATCTTGTACAGAGAAGTAGAAAAGCCAATGGGTCTTGCCAAGAATTTTGAAGTCATGAGTCCACATTGGGGTAAAGAACAGAATCAACATGGTATAAACCCATGAAGCCATTTTGCCAGAGGGATGGGCCTTTGAAGGGACGGATTCTCTGCCTCCAGTCTGCTACTGTGTATCAATTGTGTATCAATCTATAGAAGCATGTGGCATTTCTTCCCACAGAATGTAAGCCACTTGCAGGAAGGGGCTGTTTCCTTTTTGTCCCTTATCCTCAGCACTTAGCACAGTGCCTGCCATGTAATGGGCCTTTGATAAATGCTTGTCAACTTGATTGGTTAATTTGTGAGGGAAACAGGATTTAAGAAAGGCAATAAAAGTGTGAAATTTTACCAAGCAAAACCAGGAAGATTGATATAAAATGTATGGTTACTATGCCAACAAAAGGCTTAAAAAATAGAAGGCAATCTTATCAAATAGGTAAAACTATATGAAGGCTGTGCTTTGGAGAGATGTCTGATGAAAGAAGGGGAGCTAGGTAGAGCAGTGGATGGAATGGCGGGCCTGGAGTCAGAAAAACCTGAGTTCAAATCTGGCTTCAGACACTTAATAGCTGTGTGACCCTGGGCAAGTCACTTAACCCTGTTTGCCTCAGTTTCCTCATCTGTAAAATGAGCTAGAGAAGGAAATGGCAAACCAGTCTCTGCCAAGAAGACCCCAAATGTTGTCTCAAAGAGTCAGACATGACTGAAACAACTTAAAAACAACAAATGATGAGAGGATAAAAAGAGAGGTGTGCCACATAGTGAGGGAGAATGTGACCAATGGATATGTCGTATGTTCTACTGATATCCATGCAACACCAAGAGAATGAGGAGAAAACCCCCAGAGCAAGCAGTAGGTAGATATCCTGAAGCTAAGTTACAGGAGGACATCAATAGGCATCACACAAGATGGGCAAGTATTGATGGATTGTAATCTGTACCACTGGAGGGCACCTATACCTACAAGGATCAAAATTCTGGAAGATCAAATAGGAAAGGATTCAGTCTATCTTTCTAGTCAAATTTCCTAGGCCAGTTGAGAGAGGATGCACAAAGAAATACACAAAGAAAATGCAAACAAGCAGAAACTGAAGTCAGCAAGGGGAGCAAGAAAAGAATAAGGCTGATTTTCTTTACAAGGTTGCTATGGATGACAGTGATTTTAAAATAGCCTTCGCATAGGGGTCACTCTTGTAGCTCAAACTTGGGGAGGCTAGTGCTGTAAAGAGGGTCACAAGAAGACAAGTTGTTGAATCATTTAAGTAGTGTGCACCTCTTTCCATTGGGGGGGGGGGATTTCTTGGCAAAGATACTGAAGTAGTTTGCGATTTCCTTCTCTAGATCATTTTTCAGATGAAGAAACTGAGGCAAAAAGGGTAAAGTGACTTGCCCAGGGTCACACGGCTAGTAAGTGTCTGAGGCCAGATTTAAACTCAGGAAAATAAGTCTTCCTGATTCCAAGCCCAGTGCTCTATCCACTGAGCTACCTAGCTAGGGTGTATCCCTAAACAGATACAACCCCCTAAATTAGGTATGTCTAAATCAATACATGTCACAATCAGGCATTTGTACAATGACTCTTATTTTCAGAAAGTCAACCAAATAAATTGATAAGAATCAAAGAATTTGGGGCAGCTAGGTGGAGCAGTGGATAAAGCACCAGCCCTGGATCCAGGAGGACCTGTTCAGATCCTGCTTCAGACACTTGACACTTACTAGCTGTGTGACCCTGGGCAAATCACTTAACCTTCATTGCCCCACAAAAAAAAAAGAAGAAGAAGAAGAATCAAAGAATTCCAGAGTTAAGATTTCTTTCTCTATTCATTGATCTTAGACATTCCAGTAAAATTGACCTGCTAGAGTGGTTTGTAATTTTCTTGGGGGAAAAAATAACTAAATGTATTGACTTTTAAAATAAGCCTTACAATTGTTTATTAAATTAAACTTCCAAAAGTCTTCATTTTGCTACAATCACTTGTTTTACATGAGTCAGCATTGAGTTCACGAGATTTTGACATAACACTTCTAAGTCTTCATTGTGAAACTATGCTTTTTTCTACATTGCACATTAAGTATACCTTTGATAAGCAGGCCATTTTTCCAAGTCTAACCTTGATTGTTGGCTACTTCAGTCAGTATTTCATCTCTCTGCTTGGAAATTTCTGTACATTTAGAACAATTCAATTAATCAGTAAATCAATATACTAATCACTATGCATCATTCCTCAATGGGGACAACTAAAATTAGGCAGGTTCATTGGAATTTTAAAATCTCCAAAATATTGCAGGGTGGTGGTGGTGATGGATATTATATAGTCTGATGAAGATATTTATATTGGTTTTGGTATAACCCTGAATTAAAAAGTGATTTTTTTCAGTAAAAATTATCTTATTCTAATCTTAAGTACTTCAGTCTTTATATTGTCCTACCCAAGACAAGCATTGTTTCCCTTTCATATCAGTATTTACCAGCTATTTTTTTTTATTGATCTGTTCGATTTTCTTCCAATTTCAAGAAGACTATAGAATGCTATAGAGGGATCAATTTGTCCAGCCATGGAATCCCTATGAAGAGCTTTGCTTATTTTCTGAGGAGTAGGCTATTTTGCAGCAATATTTTTTTTTTTTTAGCTTTTGGCAATGTTTTTCATTTTCTCCAGCACTTTATTTTGAATTTTGGTGTGAATGACCCCATTTCATTGTAGACTTGATTGATCCTTGAGACATTTGCCTTCTCCATATCAACAGCTGCAGCAATATCTCTAATAGCCATTGAAGTGTGCATTTTAAGAACTACAACTCTTGTGTATTTCCATGGAGTAATATCCATTGTTTAAAACAGAGGATTAGAAACACAGAGGAAGAGAGCAATGAAATATACATGGATTGCCTGAAATCTATACATTCTTTTCAACTAATAATGAACTAAAAAGTGGGGGGAAATGGCTCCATCCAGGGTAATCTGGTCAAGGTCAGATGTTCTGCATTAGCTTCGCATCAGTACTAAGCTATGCATGATCATTGTTGTCAAAAAAATGAAACCACACCAAGATCATAACTTGTCTCAAGTAATTCTCATGTCACTGTAGTTGTTGCCTCTATATAACTTTCCATCTGCCACCTCTGTGTCTTTGACAAAGTGATGAATTCTGGATTTGCCTCAGCCTTATAGAATACCCAGCTTTCTTCAAAGGACAATGTAGCTGTTACCTCCTACTGTCCTTTCCTGACCCCCTCAAGTATTAGCACCTACTCCTTCTTGTAAATTGCTTTGTATTTTTGTGTGTTTTGCATTCATTTACTTTGGCATTTATTCTATCACCGCCAAAAGAAAATAAACACCTTGAAGGCAGGAGTAGTTTGGTTTTGTCTTTCTATTCTTCTGTGACATGTAAAATTTAATGTGGTCACCTTATTTCTGTCCCAAGTTTGGGAAAAATTATCTGGGGTTTCTAATATATTTGTTCATTATAAATTAGAAGCTTTAGCACCAGTTTGGGGCATTAAGCATTTATTAAAGCATACCAAGTATTAGTAAAAAGAGAACACCTGGCTCAGAAAGTTAAGAAAAGGCCTATCCAGCCTAGAGCTGCAGCCTGGCCTGCTTCTTCCTCCAAGTCCTCTACCATGAGCCTGTCTGTGTGCCAAACTGAGAGTCCAAGCTCTCTTTCCATTAGGAGAGGCAGTCCTTACACACTGCTTCAAGCTAATTGGCTAGCATCACCCAAGTCCATTGGTTCATTGGACTTGAAGGTGGTCCCCTGACAAGGTCAGAGTTCACACCCTCTGAGAGCACACCCTCTTGAGGGCCAGGCAGGTGTGGTTTTAATTGAATTAACTTTAAGTGAGTTAATCAATCAATCTTAACCCAATCAATCCCCTCCAGCTGGGGCCTTTGGGCATTCCAAAACCCATTATTTTCTCACATCTCTAACATAGTGCCTGGCATGTAGTCAATGTTTTATAAATGCTTTTCAGACTAAATCAAACATCCAGATACCTTGGTCTGAAGAAGGGAGGACCCTGGGCAATTCAATTCCTTTTCTAAGACTCCAGATTTTACTGTGGCATTTTTAAAAAGTTCAAGAGATATCGTTTCTGGGCAATTTAATAATTTTAAGAATATTTATTAATAAAAGGATGGTGATTTGGCTGTCTCTTTTAGACAAAGACCCCTCATGGCTGTGGACTCAGTTTATATGCCCTTGGAAGAGCAGATGATCTGAGGATGGCAATCAATTCTAATGGGTTAACCATTAATGAGAGAATGAATATTACAATAAAGGGCTGGCTATATTCCAATGAGGGTCTTGGGATACATAACTTGGATCACCTAAGTCTTGGTCAAAGAGACTTATCAATTTCTGAATCACCTGTCTGACAAAAGGCAGAGATCAACACTTTACCAGATGTGTTTGAGCAAACACAATAAGCAAGAATGCACCCATTAGCCCAAACCTAGAATTTCTATTACTGTCTGATTAGATCTTGGCCTGGGGAAATCTTTATCTAAGATTTCCCACACTGGTGGATTTCTAGATGAGGAAGTAGAAAAGGGGAAAAATCTTGGTCCTAATTTAATAATTCATTATTAAAACAAGAGAAAAATAATCATTTCTCTCATTACAATGGAAAGAGCATTAGACTTGGAGTGAAAGGATTTGGGTTTAAATACTGTTTCTTTTTTTTTTTTTTTTTGGCGGGGCAATGGGGGTTAAGTGACTTGCCCAGAGTCACACAGCTAGTAAGTGTCAAGTGTCTGAGGTCGGATTTTAACTCAGGTCCTCCTGAATCCAGGGCTGGTGCTTTATCCACTGCGCCACCTAGCTGCCCCTTAAATACTGTTTCTATCAATTACAACCCATATGACTTAGGTAAATTATTTAATCTCGTGGCCTCAATTCCCCCCTCCCCCTCCAACACTTCCCTCCCTATAAAATGAGGGAGCTGAGTTTAGATGGCATCTAAGGCTCCTTGCAGTTAATATATAACTCCACTTAATCAGATGATGTACCTAAAATGTCTAACTAGGTAAATTGAGGCACATCTATATATCTATCTGTCTGTCTATCTATCTATTTACCTAGACTTCAAACAATTCCTTCTCTGGTATATCCCATATTTAGATAAAGTTGTCCATAAACTCTGGAAGGCTATGCCAGAATTAAACATGCTGGGGCAGTCTTAATTAAGCTGGAAACTTCTCAGATATGGACTCAGAAGGAGACTGGCTATCTAGCTCTGGAGAACCAACCTAGCTATGTCCAGAGATATTTATCCCCAGAAGTCAGGGAATGATTTTTTCAGCCTTGACAACTCATGAAATATTCTACTAAAACAGAGAATCTGTGATCTACGTTAGTGGAAGAGGCCACCCACCACTGGTGAGATCACATATCTTGACGTCTGGAAGAGGAAAAGGTTGAAGGGTTGTCCTCTTTTGATATATGAAATTGACTCTTCAGTACCCCTCACTGAGTGCTTAATTTTCCACCTATACATCTTTTAGGGTTATGGCTTAGGTTGGATTTGTTTTTTCTTTTTAGCTATTGCTTATTCACCCACTCAGCCCCTCAGTGAGATTTCTGGCCAAAATGAATTTAGTGTTCCCTTAACTCGTGCCATATTTTGAGGCATCCTTTGTTTCTTCCGGGGCCCCCAAAAGAAAGAAGCTGTTGGGAGAACAGTCTGGAGGCTTTGCAAATGACAGATGAAAGAATTCCGTGTGTTTTGAAAGCCTTTTGTCCTATTTTTAGCTCTATACTTAGCATGAGGTTCCTCAGATCCTCTGAATAGCAGCTTGAGAGAGAAATCTCAGAGTCCCAGTTTGTGTGATGACTTTCTTTACTGTAAGAAATTAGGCTGCTTAGGAAATTGTGGGCCCCATCATTTTTATTGCTAGAATAGCACTTGGTGGAATCCTCAGTCCACCAACAAGTATTCATTGAGCATCTTACAATGTACCCAGCCCCATGCCAGGCTCTTGTGGGATGCAGTGGTTTAAAACAAAATTCCTTACTTTAAGGAGCCCACAGTTCCATTGGAGAAACACAATAAACCCCCTCAAAGTAATAAGAACAAAATAAAATAAAAGCCATTATGATAAAAGCTGACTGTTCTATGCATCTCTAAGGTTTACAAAGCACATCTAGGCACATTATTTGATTTGAACCTCATAGCTGCCCTGCTAGGTAGGTATTATATTTATTCCCATTTTGCAGATGAAGAATATGAAGCAGAATGAACATGAATGAAGCGTGATTTGAACCCTGGTCTTTCTTTGGTGAGGCAATTGGGGTAAAGTGATTTGCCCAGGGTCACACAGTTAGTAAATGTCAAGTGACTGAGGTCGGATTTGAACTCAGGTCCTCCTGAATCCAGGGCCAGTGCTCTATCCACCGCACCACCTAGCTGCCCCAAACCCTGGTCTTTCTTACTCCAAGTCCCATTCTCTATCCATTGTGCATACTGTCTCTTGAGATGATTAAATACTAAAGTGTTTCATTTCAGGATTGTGGGAGTTCATGGGATGTAAGGCAGAGATAAAGTGGTTAGGGAAGTTTTCTGGGAAACAGGTGGAGTTGAGTTTGGCCTTGAAGAACCCAGAAGGATTATGAGAGGAAAAATACCATCTGACTTGGTCACTGTGTTGGGGAGACAGTGGGTTGTGAATCAGATCTATAACTTCATCCACGTAGGGACCTTCCAGTGAGTAGCTTTCTCTACAAATACATATCTTGGAGTCTTAGAGCCTTAAAGAGATGCCTGGGTCATTGAGACATGTTCGGGATCCGACAACTATCATGTGTCAGGGGCTAGACATGAGCCCTGGTCTTCCTGACTTCTGAACCATCTCTTTATTTGTTGTATCATGCAGTATTTCTTGTGTTCTGTTTAACTGGTTTGTTGTTGTTGTTGGTTTTTTTACAAGGGAGAGGATTACTGGGTGGGAATATATAGGGCAATGAATGTGATATTTTTTAAAAATGCATTAATCAGAGGGAAGACAGGAAAGAAAGAAGGCAGGAAGGAGTGGGGGGAAGAGAGAAGAAGAGCGAGGAAGAGAGGAAGGAAGGATGGATCGAAGGAAGGAAGGAAAGAAGGAAGGAAGGAAGGAAGGAAGGAAGGAAGGAAGGAAGGAAGGAAGGAAGGAAGGAAGGAAGGAAGGAAGGAAGGAAGGAAGGAAGGAAGGAAGGAAGGAAGGAAGGAAGGAAGAAAAAATTCACACTTAGTGTTAGCCCTGGGACACAAACCCAAATCTCTTTGCCCTGTTCCATATTTCCTCTCTCCAGAAAGACAAGTAACCGATATAAATAAGACTGAGACAGGGAAGTTAAGAGGAATGACTGTTTAGTGGGAAGAGATGATGAGTTTAATTTTGAATGTTTTGATTTTGAAGTGTGCAGCAAAACATCAACAGCTCAAGTAAGGGGAAAAATGAAGTTCTAAAAATGGGAATCAATCTCATAATTCAGCCATTTCAGTCATGTCCAACTCTTCATGACTCCATTTGGGGTTTTCTTAGTAAAGATACTGGAGTGGTTTTGCCTTTTCCTTCTCCACCTCATTTTACAGATGAGTAAACTGAGGTAAACAGGCTTAAGGGACTTGCCCAGGGTCACACAGCTAGTAAGGACCTGAGGCCAGATTTGAACTCATAAAGATGAGTCTTTCTACTCTAGGCCCAGCACTCTATGCACTGTGCCATCTTCCTGCCCCTCTATTGTTGTGTAGCCTCAAGCATATGGAATGAAAAACAAAGAAAAAACCCAGGTATCATCACATTGTTGCTGTACCATATATATCCTGTTAGTAAATTTAACTTGCAACTGAATAATTTCACAGTATCTCAGAGTTGGAAATTATGTCAATGGTCATCTGCTCCAACTGGGACCTGACCAAATGGGTATCCAGTCTTTGCTGGAAGACTTCTAGTGTCTCCTTGGCAGTTCATTGCATTTTGGAACATCCCTGATTCTTAGGAAGCTTTTTCCTGACATCAAACCTAATTTTGTTTCTTTGTAATTTTCACCCATTGTTACTGATTCTGTCTCTGGAACCAAGCAGAACACCCCTCTTGTACATCACAGCCTTTCAAATATTTGAAAATTGCTATTAAATTGTGTGCACGCACACACACACACACACACAGAGTCTTGCTGAAGTAGAAATAAATAGGGGGAGGTGGATTGCTACATCTTAGAATTAGTGACAGAGCAGAAAAAGAAAATTAGCATGAGCTAGGATGTTCTTCTCATTTGTAATTTTCAAAGTGGGGGAGGGAAGAAAATAAGCAATAAGTTAAGTGCCTACTATGTGCCGGGCATCATGCTAAGCCCTTTTATCCTCACCACAAAAAGTTTTGAGAAAGGACAGGTAGGCTCCCATGGCCTAAAACTCTACAAGAGGAATCAATTGAGAAAAAATGGAAAGCCCTTCAAAATAAAATTCTGAAGCTAGAAAGAGTAAAAATCCTTAATGGGGCAGCTAGATGGCGCAGTGGATAGAGCACCGGCCCTGGAGTCAGGAGTACCTGAGTTCAAATCCAGCCTCAGACACTTAACACTTACTAGCTGTGTGACCCTGGGCAAGTCACTTAACCCCAATTGCCTCACTAAAAAAAAAAATCCTTAATGAGAGTATGTCCCCCAAAAATGTGTGAGAGACTTCAGAATACTGATAAGTGCATTGACCGAACATGACTTTGAAAGGTTGCTGGTGAAGCATGCTTCTGATTGTTAACAGGGAGGCGGTGGGCTGGAGGTGTAGACTGAGGCATACATTTTCACACATGGCCAATATGTTGATTTATTCTTCATGACTGTATTTCTTAGTTACAGGGGCATATGATAGTGGTGATGACGGGAAAATATTCAATGAGAAATGATAGGCCACAAGCAAATATTAAACATGTAACTATGTGCTACTCACTGTGTTAAGTAACCTGGGATAAAAAAGAAAGGCAAAAACAGAGTCCCTGCCCTCAAAGAGCTAACATTCTCATAAGGAAAATGACATGCAAACAACTAGGTATATACAAGCTATAAACCAAGTAGATAGAGAAGGTACTAGCAGCTGGAGGGACCAGGCAAGGCCTCTTGTAAAAATAAAAAGTATAATTTGAGCTGAATCTTTTTTAAATAATATTTTTCCCAAATCATGTAAAAACAAATTTTAACATTCATTTCATTTTTGTTTTGGGGTTGTTTTTGTTTTTGTTTTTGGCAAGGCAGTGAGAGTTAAGTGACTTGCCCAGGGTCACACAGCTAATAAGTGTCAAGTGTCTGAGGCTGGATTTGAGTTCAGGTCCTCCCAAATCCAGGGCTGGTGTTTTATCTACTGCACCACCTAGCTGCCCCTCAACATTCATTTTTTAAATTTTTGAGTTCCAAATACTCTCCCCCCTGCCCCCGAGACAGTAAGCAATTTGATATAGGTTATACAGGTGCAATCATGCAAAATATATTTCCAAATTAGTCATGTTGTAAAGAAAATATAGACAGACCCAAAAAAAACTATGAAAAAAATAAAGTGAAAAATACTATGCTTCAATCTGCACTCAGACTCCATCAGTTCTTCCTCTTGAGGTGGATAGCATTTTTCATCATGAGTTCTTTGGAATTGTCTTGCTGAATCTTAAGGAAGTCAAGGACTAAGAGGAAGAGTTGAGGAGGAAGGGCTTTCCAGGTGTGGGGAATGGTCAGCACAAAGACAGAGTCAGGAAATAGAGTTCCATGTGGAGGGAACAGAAAAGAGGCTGGTGCAGGTAGATGAGAGGACTCCTAATAATGGGATAGGATGGGAAGGGAAGGGAAGGGAAGGGAAGGGAAGGGAAGGGAAGGGAAGGGAAGGGAAGGGAAGGGAAGGGAAGGGAAGGGAAGGGAAGGGAAGGGAAGGGAAGGGAAGGGAAGGGAAGGGAAGGGAAGGGAAGGGAAGGGAAGGGAAGGGAAGGGAAGGGAAGGGAAGGGAAGGGAAGGGAAGGGAAGGGAAGGGAAGGGAAGGGAAGGGAAGGGAAGGGAAGGGAAGGGAAGGGAAGGGAAGGGAAGGGAAGGGAAGGGAAGGGAAGGGAAGGGAAGGGAAGGGAAGGGAAGGGAAGGGAAGGGAAGGGAAGGGAAGGGAAGGGAAGGGAAGGGAAGGGAAGGGAAGGGAAGGGAAGGGAAGGGAAGGGAAGGGAAGGGAAGGGAAGGGAAGGGAAGGGAAGGGAAGGGAAGGGAAGGGAAGGGAAGGGAAGGGAAGGGAAGGGAAGGGAAGGGAAGGGAAGGGAAGGGAAGGGAAGGCATCAATAAAATTATTTTTAGGAAAAGAAAGACAATAATATGGATGCAGTTGAACCAACTTAGATTTTTCAAAGATATTTACAGAAGAAAGCAAAGACAAGTGAAGGAGAATGAAAACAAGAGTCACACAGAATAGTGTCAGCATAGAGAGTGGAGGGAAGAGGACCAAGGATACAGAATGGTAAGAATGAACTGAGGCTGGTGCGGAATTCACTAGATAGGGCAGACATTCATAATCTTTATTGTGTCATGAAGCCCTTTGCAGTCTGGTAAAGCCTACAGATACCTTCTTAGAAAAGCCCCATGCTAAACCTACAGATAAGAATATAAGCAAAAAAGGCAGAGTCTGCTCTCAAAGAGCTTACATTGAAATGGAGCAATGAAAACATATAAAGAGCAACTGGAAAGGGTTGAGGGCAAGTGTCTTCATAAAAAAGGTAGTCTATGCTAAGGACTCACCAATGAGGAGACTGGCGCTGACAGGAAGAAGTTTTCTCCAGGCTGGGGAGGTGGAAGAGTCCAGGAATGATAAGTATTTGCTGGGAATGGCCGCTTTAAGGGTTGAATTTAGTGGCAGAAAACCACCAGTCTTTGCACCCAGAGAAAAACTATGAAGTTCCCTTCAGAAGGCTTTGTCTGGCACTTGTCATAAGGGCAGAAACATTCACTTTTAAACCAAACTTTTAACAGGTGTAACAGGAATGAAATTGACTAATGAAGGAGAAGCCAACCACAGCACACCTAGACAAGTGGGAAAAGAAATTCTTTGCTGGCCCCAACTAATGATTCTCTGACACTTCTAATCATCAGACTAATTGACCAGAAACTTTAAGCTCATTTTGCTTCCCATCTTCTCTTCAGAGCCTCTAAGTAAAAGACAGGGTGCAAATAATCATCTGAAAATTCAAATAAAAATAAGAGACAACAAGCAAACAATGGGAGTTTTACCCTAATTCTCTAAACTGGAAAGTCCCAGGCATTGGGGGGGTGTCCAGTTCTTTCTTCCTAAAGAGGTCCTAAATTTGATATCGTCTTATAAGTCAAGTTCCACCCTGTTACTCCCAAGATTCCTCTGTTATCTCTGTTAAAAGAGAAAAAGAGAAGAACTTAGGTTTGTACCAGGACAACGATTGCTACTAATGAATATCTGGCCCCATCCGGCCCCATCTGGCCCCACCTAGCCAAAGAAGGACATGTCCTCCATTTTTCTTTGTCCTTTAGCCAGCCAGCATATGACAAGTGCTTGGTAAAGTCTGACTTTATACCAAGGAATAAAAAAGAAAAATTGTTTCACATAAATTATTTGGTAAATTTCATAACATTACAGTAAGGTATACAATCAAATAAAGCACACTGAATTTCAAGCCACTGACCCTAGACAATGTCTACCACCCCTTTCCTTCAATTCTCCACTCTCTTGGCTTCTAACAATAATCACACTCTCCTGGTTCTCCTGGTTCTGGTTCTGGTTCTCTCTCTCTCTCTCTCTCACACACACACACACACACACACACACACACACACACACACACACACACACACACACACACACACACACTACTCTTTATAAGTTTCCTTTGCTGATTCCTTTTCCAGCCCCTTAAAGAAAGACAAACATTCCTACAGGTACTATCCTCGGACTCCATACTTTATCTGCTCTCTAGCCTTGGTGAATTCATCCATTCTCTTGGCTTGACTCATCAGAGAGAATCACAGGATCAAAAACTTCATAACTGGAAAGGACCCCAGTAGCCATCTGGTCCAAGACATACCTGAAAGGAATCCCCTAATAGGAGAAGTGGCCTGAATTCAGCCTTTGCTTGAAGACCTCCAACGAGGAGGAACCCACTTTTTATTTTTGTTCAGCTTTCATTGTTAGGAAAGTTGGTGGTGGTGGTGGTTGTTATTGTTGTAGTCTTCAACATAGAGCCTGAATTTTTGTCCTTATCTTTTTTATTCATTGCTCCTGCTTTTTAATCCCAGGGCCAGGCAGAACAAGTTGAATTACTCTTCCTTGGGAACCCAGCTATGAGGCCTGCCCTGGGTCTTCTTTTCTCCAAGTCAAACAATATCAGTTCCTTCTGCTGATCAACATATATTTCATATCATATCAACATATATATAATATTATTATATGATAATAAGAATCACACAGGATGGATGATTCGATGATTGAAAAAGCATTCATTAAAGCACCTACTGTTCCAAGCACTTTGTTAGGCCCTGGGGGTGGCAATACAAAAGGCTAAGAGAATCCCTAACATTGAGGAACTTATATTTTCATGGGGAGATAACTTGCAAAGAGGAGTGGAGGCCACAGAGGGACACCATGGTGAGGAAAGTTTCTGGGATGATTGAGTGGTGTCATTGGGGAGCAGACTGACACATCTTATCTAGAAACAAGAGCAGTTTATTTGATCATGGTTTATAGATTCAGAACTGTGTTGGAGGAGGAGAGAGGGCAGGGCAGGGATGGAAAGAAGGATAGCAGTGAGAGAGGTATGAGGCAGCTGGTGAAAAGGGCTGGAGGGAGATGGCCTGTTTGAAAGTCAGGAGCAAAAGATAAGAAATTGGGAATAGGTTGTAATACAGCACACAACAACGAGGAGATCTCAAAGTTTGTAAAGCAAGGGTTCTTAACGGGGGGGGGGGGGGCCATGGACTTATACTGTTATGTGGGGTTTTTTTTAATTTGATAACTGTATTTTTGCGGGACAGTGAGGGATAAGTGATTTGCCCACGGTCACACAGCTGGTACGTGTCAAGTGTCTGAGGCCGAATTTTAACTCAGGTCCTCCTGAATCCAGGGCTGGTGCTTTATCCACTGTGCCACCTAGCTGCCCCTTGATAACTGCATTTTATTAACATTACTTTCCTTTGTAATTATGTACATTCTATTTTATACCTTTAAAAATGTTATTCTGAGGAGCAGCTAAGTGGCACAGTGGATAAAGCACTGGCCCTGGATTCAGGAGGACCTGAGTTCAAATCCAGCCTCAGATACTTGACACTTACTAGCTGTGTGACCCTGGGAAAGTCACTTAACCCCCATTGCCCTGCAAAAAAAAAAAAAAGAAATGTTATTCTGAGTACTGGTCCATAGGTTTCATCAGATTTCCAAAGGAATCAGTGACAAAGAAGAGGTTAAGAACCCCTGCATCAGGAGCTCCCTACACCAGTGAAATTATGGGTATGATTTTTTAATCATATATATGTGTGTGTGTGTGTGTATGTATGTATGTATATATATATAGTATTTATGCATATATACACATGTGTGTTGTGTGGTACATGTGTGCATATACTTACATATGTGTATACATACACACATAAAGAGAGATGGACAGAGACAGAGAAAGGGACAAAAACAGAGAAAGGGGTATCCCAGAGCCTATCTACTCCAGTCTAATGCCTGGACTCATTATCCTCTTGGTAGGGGACCAGCTGCCTTGCCATTATTCCCCAAGGAATAATGGTGTCTTGCCAGCTCTCCTATCACATCTCTTGCCTCATGTCCAACCTTGCCTTCCATCTACCATGAACATAAGCCCTCCATTATATTTTACCTTCCCAATTTATGTCCCATACCAAATCCAGAATTACTTCATAGATAATCTCATTCCATGACCACAGTTTTTGGTGTCAGGAGGCTTAAGAAGACAAGATAACCAGGGGGCAGCTAGGTGGCGCAATAGATAAAGCACCAGTCCTGGATTCAGGTGGACCTGAGTTCAAATCCAGCCTCAGACACTTGATACTTACTAGCTGTGTGACCCTGCGCAAGTCACTTAATCCTCATTGCCCCACCAAAAAAAAGACAAGATAACCAGTTTTAAATGAAATTTTTGAGACCCCATTCCCAAATTTCTGTCCTTCCTCTCCAAGGATCCAGGTCAATTCCTCTTTTTCAAAGCCCAGTTCAGAAGGTACACCCTTTGGGGAAGCCTCCTACGATGACCACTTCCCACTTCAATCCTTCTTCCCTCAGCCACACATCATCTCAGAACTCAGTATGAGCTCACCTGCTAAACATTGCCTTCTAGGTGGTCTGAAGTTTCTTCATGGGTACACAATGGCCATCCATCCCTCACCAGATCCCCAGGGGCAGAGACTAGATTTCTTCATTTTAACTACTAACTGCAGCTAGCCCAGGGTTCTTTCTACAGAGGGAAAAAATCTGTCAGTGCCATTGATTAATTTGCAGGGCTGACCATCTAAGAAAACCCAGCCCTATAAAATATAAATAAGCTAACAGTCACAGGCTCATGTATAAATGTTATACAGCAAAGGTAGGGGAGTGGGTCAACTACATGTGAGTACTAAGTTCAGTTCTGAGCACTATGTTTTAGGTAGTATATTAGGCACCTCGAGGAGGGTAAATGGGATAGTGAAGGGTCTTGAGTTCCAGGAATGGAATAAAAAAGCATTTCTTAACTGCTTACAAAATATAAAGCACTACGTTAAGTGACAGAAATATAAGCTTGGAAAGGAGATGTCAGTCCCTGTTCTCAAGGAGCTTACATTCTAGTTAGGAGATAGCATTCATTTCATGACAGATGGAAAGACCATGTGGTATTTAGACAGGTAAAACATTAGATTGTGAGGTCCTGGAGAGCAGGGAATATTTTCATCTTTCTTTGTAACCCTCGGGCTTAGTGGTTGCCTGACATACAGTAGACAATAAATACTCATTGACTTGTTAAGTTGACTTGACTAAAGTAGCTGGTAAGACAGACAGCAAGGCTCCAATGGCCATGGAGAGTAATGGCAGAGCAGATGGTCCCCTACTAAGAGGAGAATGGATACCAAGGTTAGAGTGAAGTGAGGTTCTGACATGTTTTAGGGCTTTTATCCAACTGATATCTTTTGCCTGATGGAAATTGGGTAATAGAGGATTAAGGATTGGTTTTGAGGAAAAGGTCAGTGGCTAAAGGCTTCTTACAGCTTCTCACTGGTGGCCTGGAAGTAGGAGAGTAGGGGGAATCCCAGTCAGCAGTCATGCAATGTGAGACTCAGTTGAAAAACTGGAATATTTAGCCTAAAGCAAAGAAGACTAAGGAGACACAGGAGAGCTATCTTCAAGGATGTGAAGAGCCATTACGTGGAAAATAAATTAAATGTGTTCTACTTGACCTCAAAGGCTAAAACCAAGACTAATGTATGGAAAGAACAAATTTAGGTTTACATAAAGAAAAATTTCCTAACAGTAAGTGGATTGGTCTGCCTTGGGAGGTAATGGGTTCCTCATCATTGGAAGACTTAGAAATGCTGGGTCAGGGGCGGCTAGGTGGCGCAGTGGATAAAGCACCGGCCCTGGATTCAGGAGTACCTGAGTTCAAATCCGGCCTCAGACACTTACTAGCTGTGTGACCCTGGGCAGGTTACTTGGCCCCCATTGCCCCACAAAAAAAAAAAAAAGAAATGCTGGGTCACCACTTATTGGGGGCACTATGGAAGAAATTGGGGCAGCTAGGTTGTATAGTGGATAGAGTGTCAGGCCTGGAATCAAGAAGACTCATCTTACTGAGTTCAAATCAGGCCTTAGACACTTACTAGCTGTGTTACCCTGGGCAAGTCACTTCATTCCCTTTGCCTCAGTTCCTCATCTGTAAAATGAGCTAGAGAAGGAAATGGCAAACCACTCTAGTATCTGTGCCAAGAAAACCCCCACTGGGTCACAAAGAACCAGATACGACTGAACAAAAATGGAAGAGACTGGCCTTTTTTAGGTAGGGGATGGAATAGAGAAGCTTTAACATTCTCTCTCCCCGGTTCCTTTCTTCCAAATTAAATTATATTTATTCACTTAAAATATTACTAAAAATACTTACCCTGAAATTGATCAGTCTTAGAAGCTTTTTATAAAAGCTATTAACCATTAAGGATATTTGTAACCTTATAATCAGTTTCCATTATCTTCCTAAGTAATATAAAATGTGTGTTCTATGAACCTTAAAACGTTCATTCTCCCCTGCAAAAAAAGGAATTTTAACTGAATAAGGGCTATCCCTTTCCTTAAGTCTCCCAGCAATTCCAGGCTCCTTATATGTGTTCATCATTGCTCTGATTTATTCACAAAAACTATTAATGGGCTAATTCACCGTCTGTAGCTAATATGGTTTCCTTCAAAATATATTGTTTCTGAAGTAACAGACAAATGTCAGGCTTAAGTGATCACAGAGAATGAGGCAATTCCTTTCATATCTTCTAAAAAATGATTACAGCCAAATCTGCTTTGCCAAAATGCCTCCACCCAGTACATTTGGGTTTTATTTTCTTGGCTCAAGCTCAGGCACTTGATTTTTTGCAATTAGAGAAATATTTGACCACGATAAATCTCCCCATCTGTGCCAGATTCTCCCTTCTCCTGCCTCTCCAACCTATCATTCTGTTTCAGGGTTGTGTTTCTTTCTTTCTTTTTTTAAGACGAAAGACTCTCTGCTGAGAAATCAGTCTCTCTCTTCCAAGGCCCACATTGCCTGAGAGGCCACCACTGACAGTTTCATCCACACCTGGGACCGGACTGGATTCTCAAGGCCCCCCCTGCCTCTGATGCTTGTACCCCCCAACCCCCAGCGAAACACTCCCTTCAAATAGAGACTGAAAAGAAATCCTTCCACCAGATTTGAAAGTCCCCACCCTTTTTTATCACCTCCCCCTTCCACAAATGCACACATGAATGCTGAGAGATGGCCTTACTGGACACACCCTTGGCATGGTCCTCTGGCAAGCATCCTGTGAATTTACAACAATCCAAACAGCCCTTCCACATAAATCCAATCGTGAAGAATGCAGCAGAGGCCAAATGTACTGGGAGAGCAGTATGGAGTAAATGGTTTATATGTATGTATATGTGTGTGTGTATACATATATGTGTATAGGTATATATTATATCCATATATACATGTGTATATACATACATGTATACATTTATATGTGTGTGATATATTGTATCCATATATGCATGTGTATATATGTACATGAATACATACATTTATATGTGTATATGATATATTGTATCCATATATACATGTGTATGTGTGTACATACACATACACATTTATATGTGTGTGATATATTGTCTCCATGTATACATGTGTATTTATGTACATGTACACATATGTATATGATATATTGTATCCATATGTACATGTGTATGTATGTATTGTACACACATGTATGTGATATATTGTGTCCATATATACATGTGTATATATGTACATGTGCACGTTTATATATACATATAGATACACATATATCTGTGTGTGCATGTGAACCTAGAGGACTTGATTTCAAATCCTGGTTCTTCTACTTACTAGCCACGTCACTTAACTTCTCTGTCCCTCAATTACCTCAATGTAAAATTAAAGGTTTAGGTCTTATTTATATAGTAACTATATTAAACTAATTTGTCATATATATTATTTATATAAATTGATATGTGTACGCTATTTACTTGTATAAAAAAAAAAGAAAGAAAACTGCCTGTTTATAAAAAAAAGGAAGAGGAAGGATTTAAAATCTAAGTTACATATACTAGAATATATATCTAAATGTAATAACAGAAAAGATACATTATATATGTCATATGTGTATATTATATCTATGTTTGATATATGTATAAAATTTAATTATATATCACAAATCTAAAAAATAAAGGGTTGGATTTTATGACTTCCAAGGTCCCTTCTGGCTCTAAATCCATAAGATCCTATATTCCAGTGATCTCTCTAATCTCTAAATCTATGCCCTTATGAAGTCAGAGCTAGATTACAAAAGAATTCTTGATTTTTTTGAATGGAGCAAGACCCTCTCTCGACTCTCCCTTCAAAGATACATGACCAGCAGAGCTCCCAAGAAAATATCAGAGGGAAGCTATTCTGAATGAGCTCTCCATGATCAGCTCTGTCCTGGGATTCCCTCAACTCGCACTCACCAAGTTGATGGATTCTATCACTCTCATTAATTTATGCTATGAATCTGAAAGTGAAGTGTATTTGACACCCAACCCTAACTGAAAAGCATGGAAAACACCAACAAAAGCTGCTGTCCTATTTGGGGATTCTGAGTTAAATTATAATGGTCAAGGGGGGTCACCGGAAGGAACCACTAGATGGGATGACATAATCTGTCCATATGAAACAGATCCATAGATGTCAATTGAGCTACCAAATTGGACATTTCCAATTGATTTAATCTCCATAGCATCCTTAC